>NC_056748.1:952453711-952616211 GCF_019279795.1 Protopterus annectens | reverse complement strand
GTGGGATTCAGATGAGATAGTGGTGCTGTTAAGGGAAGAGATGGTGAAAGAGGATTTAAGATGGTAGAGAGATTTGGGTAGAAGTAGGAGGAGTTTTTTTCTTTTTGGGTTTAGTATGAGATGGTTATTAGTAAGCCAAATTTCAGTGAGGTTGAGAGAGGATTGAGTTAAGGAGAGCAGATCAGAGGCATTATCAGCAATGGTGATGATAGTGGAGTCATCCACGTACTGTATGAAGGATGACTGAGGACAGGATGAATGGAGCTGGTCAATAAAGATGTTAAAGAGAAGGGGGCCTATAATTGATCTTTGTGGGATACCCATATTTATGGGGAGACAGGGAGATAAAACAGACAACTATTAGATGGACTCTTGTCTGTTAGAGAAATAACTAGTAAACCAGGAGATAGTTGCAGGGGAAGGGTTTAGTTGAGAAGATTTATTGAGGAGGATGGAGTGAGAGACAGTATCAAAGGCTTTGGAGAGATCTAAGAAGTGGCAGTATACTAATTTGTTACTGTCTCTGGCTAGGGAGATGGTATTAGTAAAGGAAATTAGTGCAGTAGTGGTGCTGTGATGGGAGCAGAATCCATGCTGGGTAGAGGTGATGAGGTTATTGTGAGTGAGGTATGACCCGATAATGTTTGAGAATTTTGGAGAGAAGAGAGTATAACAATTCTGCAAACATTAGAGAGTTCTACAGTTTCCACCTTTGTAAATAGGTATGGTGTGGAATTTCTTCCAGAGAGTTGAGACAGTGGAGTCACAGATTGAGCGGTTAATGAGGATGGAGACTGGGTATGCTATAGAGTATGCAGTAGCCTTCAGGAAGAAAGATGGCAAGTTGTCAGCAGATGGAGAACATGGTTTAAGTTTAAGAAGGAGATGTTTAATATAACTGGTAGAAATGGGATTTAATGAAAAAGGCAGTTTTGTAGTAGGGGAGTGGTGGGAGGTGAGAGATTAGTAGGGTTGGAAGTGAGCATAAGTTTGCTAATGGTATCGATAAAGTAGGTATTGAAGATGGAGGTAGTTTCTTGAGGAGAATTATTAGGGCAGGGGTTTGGTGTTGAAGGGTTTCTGGGGTGGAGAATTTGGTTAACAGTATTCCAGAATTTTGGGGGGCATCTAGGTTGTGAAGTTAGGGGTGAGTGGTAGAATCTTTTTTTTATCCATGATTATGTGTTTTTTGACCAGGTTACGGAGTTCCCTAGATTTTTGTAAGTGTGTGAGGGATTTTGTCTTTTTCCAGAGTTTCCATGCTGAATCTCTGTTTAGGATGAGAGACATGGTTGCCTTTTTAAGCCAGAGTAAGCAATGTGATTTGACTCTGACAATTCTCCCTCTAAAAGAACTACAAAAAGAAAATTCTGATAAGTATTACATAAATCAAATGCATAAAGCAAGAATCTGTAGACGTCTTCGGATACTCTCTAGACACAATTATATTCACAGTATAATCTACAGATGTTGTTTACTAACACATACAAACCTTTATGAAGTTATCAATAAATGACAGTTATGCACTTACCATAATGCTGGCTCCTTTCATCCATGTCTGACCGATACAACATGTCGGATCTGAGTCAGCAAAACTAATGCTCCAGCCTCAAGCTTGTTTCATTGTTTTCCTTCCCACAGTGTGCCTGAGAGTGAAGCTACTACAGACTGTTTACTGTCAAATGAAGAAAAATTGGTTTTCTGGAGACAGCACTGGAGACTAGCTCTAATAGTCTTTCAGGTCCTCCTGGAAGGGGGAAGAGAGGGAATACCTTAATCATGAAGACATGGATAAAAGGATCTGGTATGTTAAGTACATAACTACTATATCCTATTCATCTCATCTGTTCAATCCGACTAATGGATTAGAATCCCCAATCACAGAATACTTGGTTGATATCATGACAGGAAACTGTTGAGGATAATGGCTCCAAATGAAGCCCTACACCTTAATTAACATCTAATTTGTTATGTTTGGCAAAAGTATGTTATGTAGACCAGATTGTTGCAGCACAGATTTCATCAAATGAAGAACTGCTAAAGAAAGCTACAGAAGTGACAATGGACTATGTACAATGAGCCTTAGGTCTCCGCATAAGGTTCAGCTGTGAGCAGAATAGATTATAGGTTCATAGGTTCATAGGTTCATACTAGGCTATCTGCCCTAGGGCATTTATAAGCCTAACCAGAGTGTGTTTGGCTTTCGCCACCCATTTTAAAATAATTTTGCTATGCCCTTTTCCGAGGTTAGTATACTGCGCCTCTGTCTAACAGTGACACAGAAGTGATACCCGGGGTAAACCTACGATCTCCCATCCACTCATCAAGATTCCTCTTGAAGAGAGTCAATGAGGGACTCTGCCTAACCTGGACTGGGATTTTATTCCAGAGTGAAGGGAGCCTCTGGGTTATGAATCTGTCCCTCCAGCATGTCCTATTTATTTCAGTGCTGAGGTTCAAGTCTCGAGCGTAGCTCGATGGGATTTGGATTTTCTGAGGTGCAGCATGTCCATTAATTCCGGGTTGGACATGGCTTTATATGTCAGGCACAGATCGCCTCTGAGCAGGCAGTATGCCACTGAGTAGAGCTGGAGTTTCTTTAACCGGGCAGCATATGGCATCTGTTTGAGCCCTTTGATCTTCTTGGTGAGGTACTTTTGGGGTCTTTCCAGTTGCTGCAGGTGTCTGGTAAGGTACATCCCAAAAGGGGCATTGTACTCAATTATGGGCCTGATGAGGGATGAGTAAAGAGGCACGATGACCTAACCTGATCTAGATGTGAATCCCTTCATGATTAGGTGGGCTATATCAAATGTTCTTCTAACCACTTTGGCCACATGGTTGTCAACTGAGAGATTGCTATCAACTTGGGTCCCCAGGTCGCTAATTATTTCTTCTGTACTTAATGGATTACCACCTATGTGGTAATTTGTGGGCACTTTGTTTTTGCCAAAGGGGATGACTATACACTTTTTGGCATTTAGCTTGAAGCCATGGCTCTGGCACCAGTTGTCTGTTTCTATGAGGCCCTTTTGGAGGGTGCCTGTGTCGGCTGGAGAGTCGATTATGGTGCCCAGTTTGCAGTCATCTGCGAACTTGGTCAGCCACAGTCCTTCCATGTTGGCCTGTACCTCTGAGAAATATATACCGAACAAGAGAGGTCCCAGGACTGAGCCTTGTGGGATGCCACTTGTAACTGGTTTGGAGTCTGACATGGCTCCAGCAATTCTAACCATGTGGGTTCTGTCCTTGAGCCAGTTTGCAACCCATCTAATGACATAGGGGTTTATATTTAAGCTGGTGAGCTTACCTATAATGCCCGAGTGGGGTATTGTATTGAAGGCTTTTGTGAGGTCCAGGTAGGCTGTGTGGACCACCTTCCCCTCGTCAATGGCCTTGGTGACTGTTTCAAAGAAATCAACCAGGTTTAAGAGGCAGGATCTGCCCTTAACAAAGTCGAACTGGGTAGGATCCAGTGTCTGTAGGTCTCCAATATCTTTATTTATGAGGTACATGATGATCCTTTTCATAGCTTTGCAGACTAAGCTAGTCAGGCTTATGGGGTCATAGTTTCCAGGATCCGTTGAGGCACCACCTTTGTGGAGAGGGACCACTGTTGCTGTACGCCACTCTTTGGGTACATATCCTGTAGTAAGGCTGAGATTGAACAGTAGTTTTATGTTTGGGTTTAGCTCTTCTTGGAGTTCATGTAGGACGCAGCCCGGGACACCGTCTGGTCCCATTGATGCTGTGTTTTTTGCTTTGGAGAGGGCGGCTCTTACCTGAGCATCTAGATGAATGTAATGCAATCAGAAAGCCACCTAGAGAGAGAGAGAGAGAGAGACCTTCAAACACAGCTCATTTGTTTCAAAGGACACAAAACCTGTGAGTCTTCCCTAAAGGGTTTAGTTATGAGTAGTTAAAGTCTTAGCTTGATGACTGTCTAAAAAAACTCCAGCTATACTCTGTGGCATATCGTCTACTCAGAGACAATCTCTGCTTAACATACAAGGCCATGTCAAACCCTGACCTGTTGGACATGCTCCACTTAAAGAAATCCCAATCCCTCTGAGCCACACACTCAAGAGATGTAAACCTTGTCATCACAATGAACAAAACATGCTGAAGAGATAGGTTCCTGACCCAGAGACTCCCTATACTCTGGAATAGACTGCCCATACATGTCAAGCAGAGCACTTCCTTGGCCTTCTTCATAAGGAACCTTGACAATTGGATGGGAGATAGGAAATTCACCCCTGGGATCACATCAGTCGCCCTGCTAGACAGGGGTCCAGGGAAGTAAATACTGTGGGAAGAAATAGCCAGGGAATTGTTAGGGCTGGGCTTGTAAAGGCCCTAGGACCGACAGCCTAGTACCAACCTATGAACCTATAAGGAAG
This sequence comes from Protopterus annectens, assembly GCF_019279795.1. Taxonomy (NCBI): domain Eukaryota; kingdom Metazoa; phylum Chordata; order Ceratodontiformes; family Protopteridae; genus Protopterus; species Protopterus annectens. The sequence goes on along the minus strand of NC_056748.1, from coordinate 952,611,811 downwards.
ATGGAAGTGAATTGAAGAACAGCATCATCAAAAGAGAGGTGAAAGAGGAAGGACCAGTCAATTACAGAGAGATGGTTGTTGAAAGTCTCAGGGTTGAAGTTGGTTAGCTTACGGCATTCCTTGAGTTTATGAGGTCTAGTGAAGTGGGGGGAATATCTTTGGATTTGGATAGGGTAGTAATCACTAATTCAGTCTGGCAGGGATTTAGGGTGGTGATAGAGGTTAGGATGGGAGACAAGAATCCAGTCAAGGATAGAACTGGTGTTTGTGGGTTTGTGAAGAAAAGTTTAAGAAGAGATAAGTTGGATATAGCCATGTAGATTTATGTTAGATGTAGGTAGAGTTGAGGGCAAGCCAATTGATACTAACATCACCAAGTATGATAGTTTCATTAGGAATACTGTCATCCATCCAGTGGAGAATCTATTCTAGTAAGGAAATGTTATCACCAAGGGGTATATAGCTAGCAACTATTGTCCGGGTTTTATGGTTGTTTAGTTTGCAATTAGCAATGATGAGTTGAGCTGGGTGAAAGGAGGGGGGTGAGTTAGTTAGTGGGGATAAGATTATGAGGTTTGAGTACATAATAGCTACACCTCCTCCTTTTTATGAGTATTATCAAGGTGTAAGATGTTACAGACAGGTGGGAGTACTTCATTGTTTGTGATATGTGGTTTCAACCAAGTTTCTGAGAGAGAGGTTATGTTCAGGGAGTATTGGAATATCCAAGAGTGAAATTCAGTTGTCTTGTTAAGGATGCTGTGAATGTTGATTGAATAAAAGGAGAATTATTTGAAAGAAGGATGTGGTACTTTCAGGGGTGAGTGAGTTCTGTTGTTTGGAGTAAATTAATTGTTATATGGGCCTGGGTTGGGGTGAATGTCACCTGAAAGTTGAAGGGAGTTGCAAAGGTAGACAAGAAGAATAAATATAGTGGGGTAAGGTGGCAGAATTTTCAGCTTCTTGTCATGACGTGGAAAGGTATCTGGAAGGAATCTGATTTGGGGAAGAGTGTAGTTAGTGCAGGAAAAGAGAGTGGGAGATATAGGAGAGCACTAGTAGCTAAAGGTGTTTAATGAGTAGAAGGATGTAGGGGGATGGGATGTAAGTTAAGTTGGGTATGATAAGAGGTAAGGGAAGATAGGAAAAGGAAAAGAAAGGAAAAGACGGGAAGTAGGAACATAGTGATGGGAAAGGAGTTAGATGGAGGAGTGAGAGGAGGGTGAGTGGGATAAATTAAGGGGAAATTGGAGAAGTAAGAATGAGTGGGAGGTTAAATTTGAAGTATGCTGGACAGTGGGAGGGGCTTGGGAAGGAGGGCAATGATCCGAGTAACTGAAGTAAAGGGATGTGGGAGTGTGAAGGGGTGGGGTAAAAGAAGGTTAGCTATAATGGTAATTGATGCTGTGGTGCGTGGGAATGGGGTAGGGTAGGGGAGTGGAGTGAACCCAAGTGAAGCAAAGGTGAACGGAGCAGGATGAGCCACAATACAAGGAGCTAGAAAAACAGTAAGTATGATCAGACTACTGCAGAAGAAACATAATATAATATTATGGATGCAAGTTAAATGAGTTAAAAGAAATATTATGTAAAAAGCAGCACTTTATTAAAAGTGATAAGCAGGTCTATGGATTGAAAGGGGAGGACAGATAGGAAAGAAAATGGGACTAGGATAGCACGGATAAGAAACAAGCAGTGAGGTTTGCCTCAGAGAGTGTGCACGCCAGCCTCCAACACGTAAACAGTCTAATACTAGAATTGAATACGTGCTATGGCTTCTTTAGCGTGGAACCTACTCTGATTTTACTTGATAGGCACTTTCCCTGTAGTTAGAAGTTTTATTCAATGAGGAGTTCACTCATTGAGGTGGATTTCTTACTGCTGAAGAATCAGTTAGAGAGACAGGAAATCACTGGTAGGAAAACTGTAAAACAAAAAAAAGAGAGAGAGAAATTCAGAATATTATCAATTTAGATTAGGAGATACAGAAATGCAGACTGAGGAAGAAAACAGTTCAGAATAGAGATTAGATACCAAATATGAGCAACAGAGATATTAGTATGTATGGGTTTACAATCAAAATGTCGAGGTGGCTTACTTCGACAGTGAGAAGGACAAACACCGAACGGCAGAGAGGCAAAACTGTGAACACAATTCCTGTTGACTTTGAAACATTGATACTGAGACTGTGTTCACAGTTTGGAGCAATGGTGTTTTGAAGTGCATCGCACTACAGTGGGAATCAGGAAAATTGGGTCTATATCAGAACATCAAAGTACTAAAACTTCAAATGTTCTGATATCGAACACTATTCAGTGAATGCTAAGAATAGAGAAGCTGCAGAACAGTGAATTCTTTCCTTGAGAAAGAATTCAGTTGGCCGTTTCTGTGGCTTTGCTATTCTTAGTGCTGTGGTTGAAAGTTACGGGTTGGGTTCAGGTAAGTGTGCGATTTTTTTGTACATTAGGGTTAAGGGCAGGTTAAGTGAGTTAGGGTTAGGGTGCGGGTTAGGCATGTGTGAGATAGTGACAGACTTTAGGGTTAGGGGCGGTTTAAGTGAGTTAGGGTTAGGGTACGGGTTAGGTGAGTGTGCGATAGTGACAGACCTTAGGGTTAGGGTTTGGGTTAAGGTAAGTGGGTAGATAGTAGTGTATGTTTAGTTTAGTGTAGCGTTAGATGTAGGAATTTAAGTGTATTTGTGTGGTTGCTGTTTGTTTGATGTGCTTGTGTTGTGTGTATGTGTTTCAGTGCAGCAAATTTTTTCCATGGGATATTGTTCGATATTTTCATGTTTAGATGTTTTGGGGCAGATGAAATAACGTTCGCTATTTTCATCTTTTGATAACATGATATAAATGCAGAAAATTACTTTTCCTCACTGTAGTGCGATCTTGGAGTTAGAATATATAAGTAGCAGGGGATGTGGGGTGCAGGGGGGCTTGCCCCCCCCCCCTGCAAAATGGTAGGAAATTTTCTGCCTCGTAGTGGAATTTTTTTGGATGTTGAGTGGTCAAATGTAGATTCTTTCTTCCATATCAGCGCAATTCTGTTTCGTTGTTCGGGTCAGGGATGTGAATAGTCTAGGTAAGCCACCTCAAAATTTTGATAGTAAACTATATGTATGCTATTTGAAGCCTAAAACATAATGTAAAGAAATAAAAGGATAAAGAGTACATAGAGAAATGGATTAGTGCTAAAGCTTCAAATATTAAAGGTTAAGGATGCATTCACAGTACACAAGTAGTGCCTTTTAACACAAGTACAAACAAACAAAAACCTACGAGTGTTAATCAGGAGAAACAGTCAATAAAGACTATACAGCAAGATATGGCAACTACACAAGCAACACTGTGGTCAGAAATATTAAAGACATACTTACAAGCTATTATGACTAAACAGATAACACAGTAGTCCTATCAAATGTGTAAGAACAAAGGAATTAAATGTGTATTATAATACAGCTATGTACTGTATCACAGAAATATAGCATAAGCCATATAAATTCAAAAATATACAACTGAAATATTAACAATTCTAGTATTATGAACACTGTCCAGTTAAATAGATTGGTCTACGCCAAATGGTAAGTAGGTAGAATCTGCGCATGGACCAGTTACAGTATAGTAGGACAGCTGTCTTGCTTTCTCATGTCAGTGCAGTGATGTCAGTGTTGATTTATCAGTGTGATCCCAAGAATATAGCAACTCCCTGCAATAATATGTAAGTTGCAGCTGTATGAGAAAAAACTTACTTGGCAAGCACACCACTACAGGAGAAGAAAACTACTGTTTGGTAAAGATGTTTAAAAGATGGCACCTGTGTAATCCAGGTGGATAAGTTAACTTGGACAGAACAGTGATTATAAGGGTGGAAGGGTAACAACAAATCAGAAGGAAGCAATTAGCATAGATAAACACAATTGGTGCAAGAGCTCAATGATGAAAATAGCATGGTTGTTGAAAGAATATGGGCCACAACACGGAAGTAGAAAACCAGTAAGCATGGTCAGACTACTGCAAAAGAAACAATCAGTAATATTATGGTTACAGAATGCCTGCACTAACTGAGTTAAAAGAAATATTATGTAAAAAGCAGTACATTATTAAAACTAATAAGCAGGTCCATGGAGTGAAAGGGGAGGATAGATAGGCGAGAAAATGGGCCTAGGATAGCATGGGTGAGAAACAAGCCTCAGGTAGTGTGCACGCCAGCCTCCAACAGGTAAACAATCTAATACTAGAACTGAGTAAGTGGTGCAGCTTCTTTAGCTTGGGACCTACTCTGATTTTACTTGATAGGCACTTTCCATGCAGTTAGAAGTTTTATTCAATGAACAGTTCGCTAGTCACAGTGGATTTCTTAGTGACACAAAATCAGTTAGACAGGAAAGCACTGGTAGGGAAATTGTAAATCAAAGTGAAAAATTCAGAATATTATCAATTTAGATTAGGAGATACAGAAATGTAGATAGAGGAAGAAAACAGTATCTATAGATAATGATAAAAAGGGGAAAACATTAAGGAAAAAGGGAATAAAATGGAAAGTCTTGCCACCAGACATAAAAAAGGAAATATAGCTAGTCAAACTCAGCCTTAAATATAACAAGAATGAGAAAACAGAGAGAAATTTGATATATTATTCAGTTATATGTATACATTGCATGAGCGTATGCTGCATATGTGCTTATATACACTGCCTTAGTATAACAGAAGAAAATCAAACAGGGAAAGTTTGAAATGTCATCCCTTTGTGTGTGTGTGTGTGTGTGTGTGTGTGTGTGTGTGTGTGTGTGTGTGTGTGTGTGTGTGTGTGTATGTGTGTGTGTGTGTGTATGTGTATATATATATATATATATATATATATATATATATATATATATATATATATATATATATATATATATATATATATATAAGTCTACTACAGTAAACCAACAGCTCACAAGACCGACAATGAGATCAATAACACCAGAAGACCGACAAAGCAAATACCTGACAAGTTCAAATCCCGACACCGAAAACACCGACATGCGAAACGTGTGCTTGCATTTGAGTGCGACTGTGTAAGTGTGATATATAAATGGATAGATACAGGTGGTGTACTTAAAGTAGCTGAAACACCCTAGTGTTGATGTCACTAATATTGACAGCAAAACATAAAAAAAAAATCAGCTCCTCAGTGTACATGTATGGAGGCACAACACTGCAGCTTGCAAAAGAAATAATGCTTTTTGGTGGAGCAAGCCCTGTGCACCCCTCATATCCTGCTAGTAATATATGCTAACTATGAGATTGCATATCTCAGTATCAACCAAACTGAGAAAAGATAACACCTGGCTGATTGATATTTTTAGCACCACAAGAAGGCAATGCACAGCAGGCTCTATTGGTTGTGAATCAAGAACTAATGCAAGATCTACAGAGGCAGATTTATAATGTGTCATCACCATGAATCAAGGGAGCTCCTGAAAGTCATTCAGCATGCAAAAGATGCCACAGGCCCCATGAACAAACAGACAGTCTGCTCCAAACTTGTAGCTAGCCATATCATTCAGGGGATCGTGCACAACACAGACAAGGATGCTCATCAGGATATGCTGAGCTTTGGCAGCCCATAATACACAATAAATGGGGCATGGCAGAGAGTAAGGAAAGTTAATCAGTGTCTAGATGATGGTTGTTAAGTAGTGATGTACCAAGTATACAGAAGGACATTCATAATGCTGTGCACGGAGAACAAATCACTGAGATTACCATCCTGCTTTAGACCACTACCCACGATATGAATATCCTCAGTAAATCATATCTCATACTGGTAGATAGTGCGTTGTCAATACAGGCAGATGCCTATTAAGAAATGCACTTACCACATAGCACTATTGATATTATGATCACCAGTAGAGCTGTGCCACTGATGTTCTGCCTGATGTAGTGCATGACAGAGGTAACCTATAATACAGTGTAGAATCTGCTTAAGGTGGTACCTAGAGATGGTGGGCACATAGTGGCATTTCAGCATACTCTTACCAACTGTGAGAAATTAGCAGAAAGATGTTTCTAAAGCCCATAAAGAAAGGCTGCCTTTTCTATTATGTCCAGATTATAAACTGACTGCTAAAGAGGAAGAATTTAGGGACACTGTATGGCATAGATACACCATTGTCACTTCATGTGTGGATTCTTATCACCTTGGCATTGCTGGCAGGTGAAGTCATAGTTGCAAAATTCCTGGCTATAGTGTCATTTTTACCCAGTATGTTCCTTGATGTATTCACTTTTTTGAACACCATTCTTCTGGGAAAGTCTATCAGAGCACTGCCCAAGTGCTGGCCATCACTGAACAGGAGCAGAACACTACTTTATCTGAAGAGAAGTAAAGTTTAATTGAATGCACTAGCATCTCACAAAAGAATAACCCTAGATAGGCTGTTTCAGATAAAGCATATCAGGTAGCACAGAAATGGCTAAATTAGTCACTTAGAATACCTGCAGGCCTCAAGTCACTATTAATGTTTGTGACTGTTCCTGTGGTCTGTCTGAGAAAGCACACAGTTCAGTATGAAGCATGTTATATGCACCATTAATAAGTAGTTCATTTATTAATAAACTACGGTATATGTGCCCGTTATGTATGGCTATTCACTATGCTTCCAACTCATGACATGTTGAGCTGGTTGCCATGACAATGGTCAGCCATTCTTTCATCTTTGACAGTTGTGATTAGCATGATGTGTACTCCTTTGGCATACTACCTTAATTCCTCCTACAGATGGTAAGAGTTTAAGTACATTGTGCCTGCACAGAGCCTTCTCTGGGGGTCTTGTATTGCTGGGACCCAGCCATGTTCCTACCTGAAACATGCTTTCTAGTCTTTCCAGTTTAAACTGCTTAGTACTTAGTCTTTATTACAACTGCCATTAAAGCAGTAGATGCTGATATACAAGAAGATATATTATACCTGTCTTAGATGATTACGAGATTCTTTTAAAGAAATTACATTTTAAGAGAATCAACATATGTGATCTGAAGCCTTAATGGAAAGTAGACTTTATAATATGGAAGCTGATCATTTAAAGTCCACTGAGTAAATAGGTCACTAAGGGCTTACTCCTTGGATCAGGCCTCACAGCTGTCCCTATTTTGGAAAAACATCCTATTTTCAAGCTCGATTTACCCCTCTACATGATGTTCATATTTTTGGAGGTACATCCCAATTTTCAAGATTTACACCTTTATACAATTTTCTGAATCACTTTTATCACTTATGATTTTTGAAGCTCTTTAATACAGAGAAAAACACACTAAATGGCCAACATATTAGTGACACCAAAAAAATTTAAGAAAGACACATATCTCACAACTAATAGTAGAATTTTGCAATATAGTTCATTAAAGTTTATAGATTGTTTCTTTGATAATGTGCTTATATTTTGCTATCATTTTTGTCACACTTTATTTATTAAGCATGTTTCTGAGTAGTATGCCCACATTCATAATGGAAGCAAGAAGTTGTGCACTATTTGGTATTCAAATTTTATATTAATCAGATGTCCAGGATTTTTAGGTTGGATGCTCCTACTTTTCATGGTCTTCTGATCCTGTTTTGAATAGCTACAGGTTGAGAGGTTATGTCTTGGACTTGCTACTTTTTCCTCTGCATATCAATGATTTAGTTTTCCCCAAAAACTGTATATTAATTACATATAATGATTACATTACAACAGATTTTAGCAAACCATCACAAAGTGAATGTAAATTATTTCAAAATATTTTCCATGATGTTTCATGTTTATCAGATAGACAAAAACTTACCCTAAACACAGAAAAAAATGTTTAGTTAAATATGGAGAAGTTGAATTTATTCATGTTTATCACAAGAACATTTTTTATTTTTCTGAGTTCATTTACATTAAATATCTAGAGTCTTTACTGACGATGACATTTTTACACCCAGCTTGACAATATGGATTCTGTAGTTCCTCCAATAAGCTACATGTCTTTAAAAAGCCCATAATACCTGCTAATTTATTTAAATAACATAATTGTTGAGAATGCTATTCCCAGTGGTGTCCTTATAAACAAAATAATGCTGTTCACTTAAAATGAAGATAAGCCCTTCAAAAGTAAATGTCAAAGTCAATAACATCTCATGAGATTAAAGCAACTTGATATTTTCCTTAGCATACAGGAGATTTCATGGCGGAGTGATACTTGTATTAGGTTTTTAAAATTAAGTCATTTTTGAATGCTTGTATTTAAAGTTGTGTTCTGGATCTCATGATCTACAGGCATAAGGTTGGGAGTGGAAGTGGAAAACTACTAGCAAGACGAAGAAGAAGGAGAAGATAAAGGCTTGAGTAGAGGGTGATAGATCAGTAGAACAAACTTTCAGTCACTACAAGATTTGTACATCTTTAAATTTTATGTATGTATTTATTTATTTACCGAGAAATTCCGACTGGACACAGGTCCTTTTTCAGCAGATGCCTGGGGAGAAAAGCTCCACATCATATACATGATAAATAGAGATACAAAGTTGCAGCAATAGTAAACAACATTACAGGTTGTTGGCTTTAATACAATAACAGAATATTGATTATCAACAGTATATACAGTAAATGTTGCAAGTTAAGATAGTTTCTTGTCGTTTATAATATTAGTAACAAAGTTGTCAGACAAGATAAAGTATGTAAAGACAACTAGCTATTTCTGACTGTGGTTAGTAGTGGTGGTAGTATAGTTGGGTTAAGAGTCTAGGTGGGGTGGGAAGGTAAGGGTGGGAGTGTTAGTCTGGATTAGAACAAAGACAAAGCCAGTGCAAATTTAAGTGGAATTTGAGCACAGTCTTGAAAAGGCTGCTGGAAGGTAGAGTAGTTATAGAGGGTGGAAAATTGTTCCAAAGTTTGGATATGGTACATGAAAATATGGCTTCTCCTGCTGAGGTTTTGGGTTTGATAACAGTGAGTTGATTTTTGTTGCTTGATCTTAGGGACCTAGTGGGGTAATAGGGTTGGAGAAGGGTTTGAAGGGAAGGGATGTTAAGGGGGTGATTAATAAGTTTATGAGCAAGGGTGAGTTGATTAAAGTGAAGGAGTTATGGGAGTTCTAGACAGTTTACTTCTTTAAGGGAGATACAATGATGGCTGCAGTAGGAGGTTCCAGTGGCAAATTTAGCAGTTTTGTTGTAACAAGCATCCAGCTTGTATAGGTCTGTCTGTTTAAGGTTGGTAAGTATGGGGGATGCATAGAGTAGGGTGGAGATTAACTGGGAATTGGCTATGGAGATTCTAGCCACCTTGGTTAGGAACTGGCGGCTTCGATATAATGCACCAAGTTTCTTGTGAACTTTTTTATTGTGAGAGATATGCGGGCATCAAATCTAAGTTTGTTGTCTATTTCCACACCGAGTAATTTTGTGTGTTCTGATGGAGAGATGATGGTATTGTCTTTGGCAAGAATGTTGAAGTGGGTTTTTTTTGGAAGGCTTTGGAAGATTGGAACACAAATAGTTTTGTTTTACTTGGGTTGAGTAGGAGCTGAGCATTGGATAGCCAGCTTTCTACAGAAGAGAATGATTCCTGTGTGATTTGTTGTAGTTCTGGTAGAGTGGGAGCAGGGCAGATGAGAGTAGAGTCATCTGCGTACTTTATAAGAGATGCTTGTGTGGTGGCAGTATGTAGGTTGTTAGTGAAAAGTGAGAATAACAGAGGGCCAATGATAGACCATTGGGGAACTCCGAGAGTAACTGGGAGGTGAGGTGCTATATTATCATCCTAGATTACTGATTGCTGGCATCTGTGAAGATAGCTGTGGAACTAGTTGCAGGCTGATTGTGAGAAGGAGAGGTTGGGGAGAGTAGTAGCTTATGAGATACCATGTCAAAGGCCTTTGAGAGATCTAGAAATTCTGGCAGTAGAGAAGAGGCCATTGTTTTTGTAATGAAGTATAGTGTTGGTGAAGGAGAGCAGAGCAGAGGTAGTGCTGTGATATGGCTTGAAACCATGTTAGGTTTTGGAGAGGAGATTATTAGCTAGGAGGTAGTGGGAGACCTGGGTGTTGATACATGTTTCAAGTATCTTGGAGAGAGTGGAGAGGATAGCAGTGGAGTGGTAATTGGAAAGGTTGGTGGATGGGGTGCCTTTGTGGAGGGGAATGATGTGGGATATTTTCCATATCGAGGGAACATAGCCTTCTGTTATAGAACGGTTGATTAGAATTGAAATTGGGTAGGCTAGTGTATCAGCTGCCATTTTCAAGTATTCAAACAAAATTAAAGATGTCTTGAACAATGAAATGAGTAATAAATATTTTTCAGGTTGATAATCATTGGTATGTTTTTATCACCACCAGTTTCTGAAATGATGGTGATTATGATATGTTTGTAGGCTAATATTTCTGATGTTTTGATTATTATTTTTGCTACATCTCCCTGCCTTTAAGCGCAAAGCTTTAGATAACCATTCTTTCTAGAGGCGTAGTACCAGTGGTGCTGTGGACTTTATTAACATTGCTATTACTTTACTTTCTAATACTCCATTCATACCTCTCAAACTCTCAGGACAAGAAATCTGGGCATAGTCATAATTAACATGGGGGGGTAAGGTCCAAAATTAGAGACAATTTTAAATATTGCTCTTATAAACTTAGAAAGTTGATAAATTAATTGAATTTGCATTAACATTACTTTTTGAAGGGTATGAAGTCTGAAATTCAAATATTTTCCATTATTTTCTCACTTCAATCCTCAATGATTTGCCAGAAAACCAACACTTTTATGAAGAAAAGACCAACAATTTGAGGCAAAATCTGGACATTCTTCGTAAGTCTGGACAATTGAGAGGTATGATTCCATTCTTGATTTTTATTACACATTAGATGGTTATAAACTATTTGTCATCCACTTTTCTTTACATTTTTTTCTGATTAATTTACAAGTGCATGAAGCTAGCCAACCTTGAGGGCCATTTTAAGCCTAGACAATTTCTCTTTTTGTGCTCAAATTAAGCTATCCTATTTGTTAGAGATTGGCTTTGCCCATCTTATGGTCAATAATTGTATATTACTTCCAATTAGAATAAGTGGGAACATGACATAGATAATTTGTGGAGACCCATGCATGGGATAAAGCATTTAGGAGCTATATCTGTCCATTAGTAGTGCAGAGGGCATTCCTGCAGTAAATTAAACAGCAAATATTTTATTTATTTACTTACTTGTTTAGATTTTTATTAACCATGTTGTTAATAAACAGCAAGTCTGTTCCAGAGCAGTGGTATCCTCTGCAATATATACTTGTCCCTCTAAACCATTCTGTTAAAGTTTCAGAAGAGATTTAGATCCCTAGACTGAGTATTTCTGATGCCATTTGACTTCCTGATGTGCAGTAAATTCATTAGTATTGTGTCAGCGGATACCTTCTATTCCAGACACAAGTCTCCTCTTAACAGTCTGTAGGATAATGAATATAGTAATGAGGCTTTGAGTCAGTCCATTTAGGACATGCTGTTTAGGCCTTGTGTCATTTTAGTAGGTATCTCTGTGGGCACTCCAGTTGTTGCATGGGTCTGGATAGATACATGCCAATGGCAGCATTATATTCAAAGAAGGGTGTAATGAGGGATGAGTAATGGGTAACAATGACATCCCTAAATCTTAGCACGTTGCCTTTATTTATAAGCTGTGCAATATAGAAGGGCTTTTTTTCAAAACAATAGATGCATGTTAGTCAAAAGTAAGGTCACTGTCCACACAAGCTCCCAAATCCTGAACAACTGGGTCAGCTCTTAATGCTGCATTATTGGTAGCTACCTGGGATAGATGACTTCCTAAGGGACACAGTAGCAATTTTTTTGGCATTTAGTTTCAGTCCATGATTTTGGTACTGTGTATTTATTTAGGACAAAGGATGGCTAAGTCATTTAGGGATTCAGTGACTACTAACTTGCAGTCATCTGCAAATGTAGTCATTAATTAATGTAATTAAAATTAAATAAAATTAGTTAAATTAATTATGAGTTTATGAAGATGATGGGAAATACCTTGTAAGGTAACGTTTCCCAAGCATCTTATTCTATGACATTTTCTGCAGTTGTATAAGGTGCCACCACTGCTTATTTATTTACTTTGCCATTTTTAAAAGTATATTTTAATGTGTAATAATATGTGCAGTTGAAACTTTTTTTTGGCAGTTAAATTGTTAAATGAACAGTACATATTGCAACGTTTGACCCTGCACTTCCTCTGCAAATGAGGCTAGCCCACAAAGATACTCTCAGTCAGGAAAATCATCATTATTAAAGAATTTGGTAATATTACTACCAAACTACCTAAGCCAGTGATGGCGAACCTATGACACACGTGTCAAAGGTGAAACTCCATAATGTTTTGGGTGACACACTAGCATTCACCAACACCTGAGTTATCAAAGAAACTGAATGAACAAAAATACAAGAAATATGTGACCCTGCACTTATCTATAAAAACGCAGCAACAAAAAAGTCATTAACTGATGTTCATCAAATCAAATGCAGTGTGTTCCACATTTTTTCAGTTCAACTCAAAATTACTATTAAAAGTAAGGTAATTTTTTGGTGCACTATTTTAAGCCCAGTTATCAGTGCACATATCTTTTTCTCTATTTTAAGTCACTGATTTTTTCTTTTACTTTTATAAGACATAGCAGCACACATGATTGGACTGTATTTTTTTTAAATAAATGAATGTGTAAAGAATTGTTTCTCTTTTGTTTGGGGGGGGGGGGGCAACACGCCAGCTGAGTCCAGATAGTCATTTTCTAAATTTTTGACATGTTCAGCCTAAGAGGTTCACCATCTCTGACCTAAGTCATGGACTAGAATAGTACACTTCTTGGTGGAATGGCAATGTCCTCATGTAGTGATTGTTAGAATAGTTCTGACCCATGATTTTACAATAAAGGAACATCTATAGATGACATTACAACTTGGGAAATAATCTGCATAAAATGATGAAGTTAGTAGAAAACATTTTTACATCAAACACACACCTTTATATCATTGACTGATATCAACCCATTTTAATTGAATTTTAATTCCTTCTTTCATAGAATTGTGGTTTGAGTATTGATCATTTCCCTAAAATTGTAATTGTTGCCATCTGTGTCCAATATCACTTTAGGAGATACAATTTCATTTCATATTCATGAAATATGTACCATAGCTAAAAAGTTAAAAAGTAAATCTGGGCTGGAAATAGTACAAATATGAAAAAAAAACAGCAATACATCTTTGCTAAATTAAGTGAAGGTATATGACATTGGCCATTTTAAATTACTAAGAGATCCACCACATCTTATGAGCTGATGCACTGCTATTGAACTGTGCCCAAAATAAGTAGAAAAAAAATTCACCTTTGTTAAAAGAAATATATGCACATTTGTAGTAGAACAGCTCACACAATGATTGTGTTCAAAATCTGAAGGAAAAAATTTAACTAGTGCTGAAGTTTGAAGAAAGTCCAGTACAAATGATTAATAATGCAGTCCACAAAGTCCCAATGTTAGCCCACACCTGAGGCTGTGTCTAACTCTTGATGAAGGAAATGTTATTGCTGGTCAGGGAAAGAAGATCACACAGTATTTCCAGGCTGCACTTTTGAGTGAAAAGGAGATGGGGGGAGGGAGAATATAGTGGGTTGGTTGGTTCAAATGTTGGAGATTATGCAAACTTTTATTCCTGAGGAAAAAAGGAAACAATGACATCCAATAGTACCAGCTAGAGAACTGCCAGCAAACAACTTAGTGACATTTTTCTGTGCCATTTTAAAGGAATCTAATCCTAAGTGGGGTGAGAAACTGCAATTTTTCATTGGAATACAGTTCTTATTATGTTAAAACTGTACTTCAATGACTGGCTCCATGGCTCAGAGTGATGGAGCCCTGACTGAGACTCAGTGGACTGGGGAATGAGTAGTTGGCCAGTCACAGAAGGAGTTAGACAAGGAGGGGTAGGGATAGAAGAAGCAGCTGATAGGAACCTCTTTTCCTGGGGAAAATATGTGGATGTTTCCATGTGTTACTATGCCATAAACTGGGAGCTTAGATTGAGGTCTTCATGGACATGCGTAGTACAAATTAAAAAGGGGACTGGGCAAATGCTTAGCTATCTTATTCACAGTAGCATGAGGAGATGCAGAGAAACAATTACTGAGTGTTGCCTTCCTGAGACTAAGAATGTTCCTCCATGTCTGGACAAGTGGCACAGAGGGATAAAGTCCTTACTGCATCCCAAATGACATATGATCAAGTAGTGGCAAAGGAGCTGGACAGACTGGATGTGGGAGATGGGACTGCGTGTTCAAAGCCATCTCCCTCATCCTGAGGGGGGAAGCCATCTCCCTCATCCTGGGGGGGGGGGGTAGAGAGAGACAGGATCACTACAGTTGTAGTATTAACAGCCAGGCAGGTTCTCCACTGCAGGTGGCATATGCTACATCACAGGGAGGTTGCACATGCAAGGAAGTGTGCATGCACTTCCTAAAGTCAGCAACTGTGGAGCTCAGAAGGCTGCCGCAGGGAGGTAGGGGTACTGCACACTCACTGCAGCAGTTTGATAATGTAGCAGTATCCAAGGAAGTGTACATGCACTTCCTAAAGTCAGCAACTGTGGAGCTCAGAAGGCTGCCGCAGGGAGGTAGGGGTACTGCACACTCACTGCAGCAGTTTGATAATGTACCAGTATCCAAGGAAGTGTGCATGCACTTCCTAAAGTCAGCAACTGTGGAGCTCAGAAGGCTGCGCAGCAGTTTGATAGTCAGCAACTGTGGAGCTCAGAAGGCTGCCTCAGGTACTGCACACTCACTGCAGCAGTTTGATAATGTACCAGTATCCAAGGAAGTGTGCATGCACTTCCTAAAGTCAGCAACTGTGGAGCTCAGAAGGCAGGGAGGTAGGGGTACTGCACACTCACTGCAGCAGTTTGATAATGTACCTGTATCCAAGGAAGTGTGCATGCACTTCCTAAAGTCAGCAACTGTGGAGCTCACAAGGCTGCTGCAGGGAGGTAGGGGTACTGCACACTCACGGCAGCAGTTTGATAATGTACCAGTATCCAAGGAAGTGTGCATGCACTTCCTAAAGTCAGCAACTGTGGAGCTCAGAAGGCTGCCGCAGGGAGGTAGGGGTACTGCACACTCACTGCAGCAGTTTGATAATGTACCTGTATCCTTACTCTAATCACTGGCTGATCACAGGGTGGGCTATGGTGGAGCTGGTGAATGACAGAAGGAGATGGGAGCAGCTGATGATCAGCTGGGGAAGGGGAGCCAAGAAAAGAATATTCAATTCACTTTCATGTTCCCCACATCCTTAGCCATTATGTAATAATGTCCTCCAAACTTTCACTTTCCAAGTAGGAGTGAATGGATTAAAATAAATAGTCAACAGTAGACAGAGGAACTCCCTCGCCCTCCCAAAAATGTTCTTTTGGTTCACAGTTTGTGTTTTCCTATGTAGGGACCTCATGCTGGTGGGTGAGGAATGACTTAACGTTATTGTGAACAACACAGATAATGAGGGAATTGAGTATACCACAGTTCCACTGAAAACTAGTCTGCCTGAATGGTGTAGAAAACTCAGTAGGTAAGTTGTGGAGATTTTATTACTTTTTGTTTAGACATAAATACAGTTTGTTTTTGCCTTGTAACACTAGGGAATGAATGCCAAAAGGTGTCAGTGATGTTTGCTTAGGCAGTGCTGTAAAACTACAGGAAGTGGCATTATTATTTCCTTAAATGAGAGTGAAACGTCAGTGGCTTCTTTGCATAGACACATAGTTCTATTCATTTTTCAGTCTGCATCTTGTAAAGTGTTCATACTTCTTCAGCATTTTCTGAGTTTCTGAGTTCATTCGGCATTTATTAGGAGTATGTAATATGTCTGAAGATAACTTGGGCGAATTGCACCTTTTGCCATCTGAGGAAGGATTTTGTCATACCTTGCATCATTGTAAGGGGTGATTTATCATTAATTCCATGATGCTGTGCTCCTAGAGTTGATTACTTAGAGCTGGTAAGGTGCAGGGAACAAAGTCCTCACATGTGGTATGTAGTAGATGCAGCTTTCAATAAAAGAAGGTCGTTTTTCTGTTTTTGATGGAATGCACTAGTAACTATTTGTTTAATCAAAAAGAGCATTAATGTTTCACATTTTGACTAATTCATTTCTAATTAAAATCTCATTGTGGCATTTTTTTTTGCCATTCACAAAATGGCTACACAGCAGCTTTATACAAAATAATAATTTTGCATATTTTTATGCTGGCAATGGTTGTACGCACTGACCTCTAGTATTTTCTTTTATTATATAATCTGAAGCTTTGACTTCCCACTGAAGAGCATTGCACAGCTATTGGGAGGTGAAATCGTTTACAATGCACCAATGATTTCAGTAGGTGTACAAACCACACCGATCCATGTGGCTACTATGAACCACATCAGAAAGGTTAAGACTTGTCTGCATTACCATACTGGTACCTGACTCACAACCTACAAAAAAAAGGTCAGTTCTCCTCCAACAGAATCCAAATTAAATTCTGAACATTATGTGACACCACAAGACCTCTGAAGTTTTTTTTTTCCTTTTTGTATATTCAAAGTATTGCAGAAATAAAATGTAGCCACAGTACTACATGTACAAACTCTACCATAGGTATGGAGTGCGTTTGCTTTGCATTATTCCTGTATTACTATCCTATATTATTATTTTGTATAAAGCTGCTCTATAGTCATTTTGTGAATGACAAAAAGAAATACCACAATTAGATCAGAAATTAATTAGTTAGAAATCTAAAACATTAATGCTCTTTTTGATTAAACAAATAGTTACCAGTACATTTCGCCAAACAGAGAAAAAAAGGCCTTCTTTTATTGAAAGCTGCATCTACTACATACCACATGTGAGGACTTTGTTCCCTGCACCTTACCAGCTCTAAGTAATCAACTCTAGGAGCACAGCATCATGGAATTAATGATAAATCACCCCTTACAATGATGCAAGGTATGACGAAATCCTTCCTCATATGGCAAAAGGTGCAATTGCATTCAGATGACATTTGATCAAATAGTGACTCAAGAGCTAGACAGACTGGATGTGGGAGACGGCACCAAGTGGTCAAATCCCATGGGCTTTCTTCTCTTTTTGCTGTGAGATAAAGAAAGCAAGAAGTTCCAGTTATAAAATGGCATTTTTTTTATAAAAGCTGATCATTTTATGAGTTTGTTTAATAACACCATTATGATAGCAGTAGGAATATATGTCATAGCACATAATAAACATTGTTGTCATTGCTTTTCAGGTGTAAGTTAATCTACTTTTCTAAAGTTATTTATAACAGCAGATATTTCATCTCAAAGCAGTGAATGATGGAGTTTTTACTCTACTGATTGATGAAGATTGAACTCTTGAGAGTTCTGCTGGCAGTGATGCCCTCTCTGGGGACATTTGCCCTTTTTCAAATTTGTGTGATTGTGCAGTTAGTGTATGCAATTTTGAGAGGTTGGGAGGGCTGTTTTTAGACTATTTTTTTCTGATGAATACAGTTTTGGGATTCCAAACCTCGGTACATTCAATTTCATCCACATATAATGGAACCATGATGGAGTTATAACCCAAGCATGTAATGCATACATGATATGCATTCATTTGGTTGAAAATTCACAACAGTGAAAAGCTCATCATATTAAAAATAAAAATATTGAAACTGGGAATGTGCCATTTCACCACTCTTGTATGATCCAGGAGTTGGTATATATATAATTAAGAGGGGGTGTGGGGATCTGCACCCCCCTACATATGAATTTTCAATATTTTGAGTTTCAACTTTTTGAGCTCTTCAGTGTTGTGAATTTTTTACCAAATTAATGTATTCAGATTCTACCTACCACTTGTATCACTCACTGTCATTCACAGTCTTTACAACCTCTCAAAATGTTGATAACCGTTAGGCCAAAGATCAAGCCAGACTTTTGTAATGTCTGTTTATTTAAGAATACTCAACTTAAGATTTATCAATCATCTCACAAGCCTTCACACAAACATGGACTTCCTTCACTATGTACACAAATGCCCTGGGATTGATCTGTAAGCTAAAGGTAGTAGCTAACTGGGATAGGCTATCGTTCCTGATACATAATGGCTCTCCTTCTTTGTGGCATTTTGCTGCAGCTCCATCCATGCGACCTATACTTTTCATTGCCGGCACCTTATATTTTGTACTGCATTATGCACACTGCATAATGCAGAAGACAAAAGCGCAACATATTTATGATGCAGCCACATTCAAACAATGCAAACATGAGCTAAAGGTTTGCCAAGAAAATCTGTACTATCCTCACAAGCAAGGAAACATGTTCACTGAATGCCAATTTCCTGCCTACCCAAATTGAACTTTCAATGATTTAAGTTAATTTCCCAACCTGAAACAGTTCTGTGGTATGCACAGAGTTCTGATTATGGTGCAAACAATCTGGAATCAATTAATTGCCCTGGCATTATAGAATAATCTGGATATGGAAGAGGAATGGAGAAGATATGTCTGGCCAGTTTTCTCAAGGTGTGAGTGGAGGTGCATATCCAAAGGTGCATATCCAAATTTGATTATTGTTAAAGAGATTAATGTGGCCTGTGTTAAAATGCAAGGAAAGCACCCTCTTTTAACAAGACTTAAACAGATTCAATAAATGGGCCCAGTATCTCAAGGTACCTTGTTCCAGGTCACAGTGGTTGATCATATGCCCCATAATAGTCAATATCAAGAAACTCTGCCCATCAGATGTCAGGATTACTTATATAAGGGTCATTGTGTGCAAAGGTCTGTCTGTTCTTGGCTACCTTATCTGCAAAGAAGCATACAGCTTCTTTACACTAAGGAGAGGAAACAGTCATATGGTTGGTAAGACAGGGTGGGTTGCATGGTCAGCTTAACATGCAGAAGACTGCTGCTGGGTGTTTAGATATGGGAGATATCTCCCCAAATAAGAATGCTTCCATATTCTGGGAGGTACCACTTTAGTATTCTGCATGACATGCAGACCAACTAACTTGGTACAACAGGGATGGTCTACTCAGTCTCCTCTCTGCCACCCAGTTGACATCACAAAAGGTTCAGAATTGTACCATGATTTATGAAAGACCTTTAGCCTTGAGTGTATGTCCAAGTGGCAGCTTGATCCAGGCAATGGACACCACCATGTTACAGGCAGCAACAACAATTACAGAATCAAAAATCTGTGGGCCTCATCACCTTAAGGAGCTGGTCCAGAGAGAGAATAAAACAGCCACTTGAGTGCTCACCTGAAGCCCTGCCTAAGATTAGTTCATTTTCAGTTTATTAAATTGTTGGTGGTCCAGTACTGAATTGTATCAAGTTATGGTCAGACCACTCATTAAAACAAATTAAGCAAACCGTGGTCCTTACCTTCTATAGCAGTGGTGCACAACCTTTATGTGGGGAGGGCCACTACAAAAATTCTTAATGCATCTGCAGGCCACCTCAAAACATAGTAAGTTGTTATGAGTTAACAATAGCTACAAGTGACTGACATTTTTACTTAAGACAGCAGTCATGAAATTGCCTGTTTTCCACATCATCTTTGCCTTTAACTTTATTCTGGCTTGCAGCCATGACTTATTACTAACTCTTGCAGAAAGTTACTACAGTTTACAGACTACAAGTTATAAACAACAAAGAATAGAGGTGTGCGCAACTGCAGTCAATTAGGTAAGTAAGCATGTGCTGAAAAGTTTTCATGACTGGAGTAAGGCACAGCATTTTTTCACTTTTTTTTTTAAATTTTGGTTACTCTCTGTGGCAGGATGGTGTTGTGTCGAGGGCCGGATTTGGCCCTGGGGCCAGAGGTTGTGCACCACTATTCTATAGCCATGCAGCTGTCAAATGAGAAATACTGAATGAATCTGTTTCCACCTTTCTAATACTGGTAACAGAGCACTTTTTTTTTCAGTAGAAGAAATCACAGCTTCCTGGTATATGCAATAGTGATGTAATTGGCAAATGATGGGACTATGAACCATCATGCCCTGGGGAAAGGGTAGCACTTTGACACAAATGCATCGACCCTCCTTTGGTGTGCATAACCTTCTGTTTCACAGAATCACTGGTAAGCATTTTTGAGCTGTAATACTGTCTTATCCTTTTCGTTATCTGAGACAAATAACTTAATCGTTTTTGGTCCCTGATACATTTTTTGTGGTTTCCTTTTAGTGTTACTTTTGTGTAATGTGTGGTTGAATTGTGTAGGATTTAAAGTTTGCTTCTCAGCTGCAAACAGTGTTATATGGATTTGCTTTTTAAATGGAAGCCAGTATTTTTCAACTGATGATGGGTGATGCATTTCCACAGAGTACTGGTTCAGATTTTTCTGAACATCTGTCACCAGTCAGATTAATACTTTCTATTGTGTTGAAACAATGCAGAGAGGTATTGTACTCTACCTACATCTATATTGCTGAGATATAAGAATGCATTTATACCTCATGTTCTATCATTTCCAAGACTGCAAAGCTTCTGTTTTTAAATAGCTGGCTTTTCGCAGATGGCTTTGTTCTACACTCAATTGAGATTATGTCCATATTGTTCTAGATAATGTTATATATTCTACATTTTACCATTGGTCAAGGAAAAGAGGAGTAGAACAACAAATACATTATGTTTTCTTTTTGTGAACAGTATCCTCATTGCTTATTTTCAGATTGTAAATCAACAGCATAACAGTTCAGACTCTACAATTCAAATGACTTAAGTATCCATTTGTTAATAGAAAATAAAAGATATAAGCCATAACACTAAGAGCAAAAAAAAGTGAAATAACTTGGCCTTCATTGCTCACCACTTGATAAACAATGTTTAGTATATGAAAAGAAATAATGCAATCTTGTATCAAAGAGAGAGCAATCAGTCAATATTAAACCAAGGGGAAATCTTTCCCTTGTAGCCTAGTATTCTCAAAAACATGTCTCAAACCTTCAAAGAAATTAAATATCAAGTATATCCTCATAATCCTTCTATGGCAATCATCTTGTACACATATTTTTCTTGCTGACATTATTCTGTTATATGACTTCTCCTAGTATCTGATTCATCCACTATTTGAGTCACATCTCTAACTGCTGGAATTGACCTTGATTTCCATCTGTTTTTGTACTCAAATATTCTAAGTATTTTGTCAGTATTTCCTTTTTTTGCACTGCACATGATGCATTTTCTAAATCCTCCTTTAAACTTGTTAGACTCAAACACCTTAATGTAATTTTCCACATCCCTAATATCCATCATTTACACCTCCACCAATGGGGATCTATATTAAGGAGCATCAGTCTTAATCTTAATGTGGTAAAGAATATTTTAATATTTTATGCAAAAAATTTCATACAATTATTCTAAATCTTTGTTATTTTGTCACTTCTATGTGGTAAATAAATCCATTTCCACAAATATTTATTTATATAAACTTCCAATAGCCTACTCTATTCCTGACAATGTCTGTCCAAAAACTGCTTATTCAAAATGATTGAATGTCTTACATTCCCTACATACCATTCATGTTATCAATGGACTTTCAAAAACTGCTTATTGAGAATGATTGAATGCCTTACATGCCCTACATACCATTCATGTTATCAATGGACTTTCAAAAACTGCTTATTGAGAATGATTAAATGCCTTACATGCCCTACATACCATTCATGTTATCAATGGACTTTCAAAAACTACTTATTGAGAATGATTGAATGCCTTACATGCCCTACATACCATTCATGTTATCAATGGACTTTCATAAACTGCTTATTGAGAATGATTGAATATCTTACATGCCCTACATACCATTCATGTTATCAATGGACTTTCAAAAACTGCTTATTGAGAATGATTGAATGTCTTACATGCCCTACATACCATTCATGTTATCAATGGACTTTCAAAAACTGCTTATTGAGAATGATTGAATGCCTTACATGCCCTACATACCATTCATGTTATCAATGGACTTTCAAAAACTGCTTATTGAGAATGATTGAATGTCTTACATGCCCTACATACCATTCATGTTATCAATGGACTTTCAAAAACTGCTTATTGAGAATGATTGAATGCCTTACATGCCCTACATACCATTCATGTTATCAATGGACTTTCAAAAACTGCTTATTGAGAATGATTGAATGTCTTACATGCCCTACATACCATTCATGTTATCAATGGACTTTCAAAAACTGCTTATTGAGAATGATTGAATGCCTTACATGCCCTACATACCATTTATGTTATCAATGGACTTTCAAAAACTGCTTATTGAGAATGATTGAATGTATTACATGCCCTACATACCATTCATGTTATCAATGGACTTTCAAAAACTGCTTATTGAGAATGATTGAATGCCTTACATGCCCTACATACCATTCATGCTATCAATGGACTTTCAAAAACTGCTTATTGAGAATGATTGAATGCCTTACATGCCCTACATACCATTCATGTTATCAATGGACTTTCAAAAACTGCTTATTGAGAATGATTGAATGCCTTACATGCCCTACATTCCATTCATGTTATCAATGGACTTTCAAAAACTGCTTATTGAGAATGATTAAATGCCTTACACGCCCTACATACCACTAATGTTATCAATGGACTTTCAAAAACTGCTTATTGAGAATGATTGAATGTCTTACATGCCCTACATAGCATTCATGTTATCAATGGACTTTCATAAACTGCTTATTGAGAATGATTGAATGTCTTACATGCCCTACATACCATTCATGTTATCAATGGACGTTCACCATTTTCTTCCAATGGTAAAGACACATTTGGAGAAGAACAGCCTTTCAGTATCTCATTCAAACAATTATTCCAAGCTGTATTAAGCAAGTCTTCATATTCCACGTATGAACATTTTGCAAACTATACTTCTGCTTCAGTTGCTGTGAAGTATGGCATTTACATTTAAACTTCAGCTGTTCCCAAGAATCACTGTAGGTTTCTTATATCTCAAACTCAAAACCTTTTTCTCTGTGGCATCCATATTTTATCATATGTGGATGCTACAACTGCAAAATTAAGCCTTACTCTCTTATGTGTGTGTGTGTGTGTGTGTGTGTGTGTGTGTGTGTGTGTGTGTGTGTGTGTGTGTGTGTGTGTGTGTGTGTGTGTGTGTTTTGTAATGTACTTCCTCTCTTCATGCATAATATATCAAAAAATATGATTATCACAATCATTCTCTTTTCCTGTAGTCAACTTCACAAATGTTTTCTCTTGGTGTCATAATCCTGAATAGACAAATACATTGTTTTTTAATTTACGGCTTCATAATTTAACTATAGCTTAAAGATCCTTAACTGTAATACCTCATTTGAAAATAACAATTTATCTATTGACATTGTAAAATTATCAGTACCCAAACAAAAATTTGTATTGAATTTTAATCTCTTTAAGAAACTCAGTAGGAATATCAGCTTGAAAAGCCACATCACACACACGACAGCAAAGGTAGCACAAATAAAAAATTACTGCCTGTAAACATTGAGCTAATTCCAGTATGACCATGTTCTATTTATAAAAGCTATCTTTTAACCTTTTCTTTAGGTTCCCATGTGTCTTACTAATGGATCTTTCCAAAGTATCCTTAGCAATACTAAAACACACATGATGTATTCTGCTTGCCATAAATACCAAGACTGCTGCCTTTGTAATAGGGTGAGGATAAATGCTACCCCTGCTGATCTCATTTTTGGGGCCTGTAATTTGACTTCTTATTGAAATAATCTAACATCTAAAACAATGAGTCGATCCATTTTTCAGGCTCAGTCATATGTAACAAAACATTTTCTAAAAATGATATTTATTTCTTCTTGATCTTTAATACATGCACTCAGTTTTGATCATTTCACCATTGCAATAAGAAGTTTAACATACAATACAAATAATATATGTGACGAATAGCACCCTTGTCTTGTACTTCTAGATGATAAAAAAGTAATGTCAAACCTTTGTAGATCTTAGCAATAGCACTAGACACTATATAAATAGTCTTATTAAATAAAAAAATCCATAAAGAAACCAAATTAAAAATAAATAAATAAATCAAATAATACTACCCCCCCCCAACAAATGCTCTGTTTGCATTTATGTTCAGTATTGGAAAATAATCTGGATGCTGCTAAATTGCTTTCATCAACAGATCAGTCTTCAAAATGGGGTCTATTTTATGTCAACAAAATGGCATTATAGCAAATGCCATTTTGCCGACACATATAGAAGGAAATCTTAAAAGAGGGAAACCCCAGTTCACTGATTTTTTCCCATGGAAAAAAATCGGTGAACCAACAAAACACAACATACCACTTAAACCCCCCCCTAACTAAATATACCAACTCAGAGATCATACTACACTGGGGTAAAGGGCAATGTCATGCTCAGGCCAAGCAATTTCTTTCCCTGCGAAAAAAAACGCTGACCTGAGATTTCGCTCTTTTCTGATTTTGGTCTATATGTGTCGGCGAAATGGCATTTGCTGTCATGCCGTTTCACTGACATAATATAGACCCTTCAAAATGTTATCAAAGGTTTGTCCAGAAATGTATATAATCACTATCACTTTGCTAAGGTATATATTTTGTAATATTTTTCACAATAAATCACATAATCATTTTTAATTATGGCTTAATAAAGAAATGTGACTGTAAGAAGGCAGATAAAAATCCTTGCCCTTCTTTGGTGTCAATATTTGTACTGCTTCTTTACAAGATAAAGGAATCTCTGTTATTTCTAATAATGCATTAAAATATGTGCACGTCTGGGTATTAATCATTCCTATAATGAAATATAATCCATCACTGCCCAGGGTTTTACCTGTAGCCTGCTTCATAGCAACATCTTTCAGTTCCTCTGGAGAGTTAGGAGCCATTATGGCAGCTGCTTTGCACTAAGTAAGCTGTGGTAACCCTACCTCTTAAAAAAGCTTGACTCACATGTTCATTTTCACCTCACTTTTTTCTATCTGATATCATTTGTAAAACCATCAAAATTAATTTGCTGTTATCAGTTGCTTTCTATTATAATGTGATCTGTCTTTGCTTTTAAAAGAAACAACAATGCTTTGGGTGTTTTTCAGTCTCCACTTAATTGCTAATGTTTTCTGACAATCAGGTAAATTATGAAAGTATTCATCTTTCAGAGGCTCACATAGTATTGGTGTTTCTTGTCAATTAACTCCTCAGCAGTCTTTCACTTCTCTATCTCCTCTTTACTCGGCTCATCTGCAGCTTATAATTTATTCTCCAAACTCAACAGGTGATTTCTCTTAACTTTCAGTTTTGAACTGGACTAGATATAATCTGTGTGGTGTGATTTCATAACTCTATTTTTTGCTTTACTTTAAGTTGGTCATATTCCACCATCAAAGTGTGTTTATTCTGTCTCTGTATACTTATATATTTATTTTTATTATTTCCTTATACTAGCTAACAAAAGTATCTTGCTGAAAAAAGTACATAGGGAAATTCCAGTCTTTTCTGAAATGGGGGAAGCTATGAATGCATACACACACACACACACACACACACACACACACACACACACACACACACACACACACACACACACACACACACACACACAAAAACAAAAGTTGAAGATCTGAAAAGAATGTTATGTAATTCTACCTCATTAACTAGGAATATATGTTCAGCCATTATACCTACTTTGCCAATATATAATCTAGATTTGTATCTCATAGAGTAGGATCTATATTCTACTGGTTTTAATTTAAGAGCAGAAACTGAATTTAGGCTCAACAAAGTAACATAATGTACAGCATATGCTCAATCTATGTAGTATATGACAGACCCTGGGCATATCTCAAAAATCTGCAACACTTACTGTTATATTCCATTCTGCTATGTACCAACCAATTTTTTCTTGAAAAGCAAACATCTCTTTCATCACTTGTGTATGTTTTTCTAAGTTATCTCTGGAGGTATGTAAATGATATGCATCATAATAAAAAGCTGCTCCTATAAACCTATATACTCTCAAATAGTAGTCATTACTATCTAATAAAACATTATACACCATAAAGAAGCAATTACTAGAAACCAGTAATGGCACTCCTGTTGTGCCCCACCAAATGCTGCAGTGGTACGGCGGTAGCGTTGTTACCTCACAGCAAGAGGTTCTCCCATTCGATTCTCAGCTTGGCTTGGGAGTGCCTACTGTGTGGAGTCTGCATGTTCTCCCCGCAGTTGGGTAGCATTCGAAAGACATGCGTGAGTAAATGGGCATGCCTTCGTTGAAGGTTGTGCATCGAGCTGGCACCTCAGCGTTTCGTAAAAATCTACTGCCAATCATTAGCGGACCGGAGTTCCACTGTGGCGACCCCTTACCGGGAAAAAGCTGAAAGACAAACAACAACTGTTGTACCCCAGCAAGTGAATCTGCTACTTCACAGGATCAATAACCACTCATCAATACAACAGAATCTTGATCATCTAAACTTGGCTGTAATAATACAACTATCCAACTCCCTGATTTTCTAAGATAAGGAAATACTTATTGTTATGAACTGTATTAGTTAATAAATTCAGTTCTGTGGTATAAAATGAATCTCACATCTATAATATTTGTTCCTTGTTAACCACTCTCTGAACATCAGACGGAAGCTCCATTTTAGTAACTTTTCTTTGTGACAAATAAAGTTAATATTCCCTTCTAATAAAATCTCAAATAGTTCATATTTTTGGCACATATAAATTTAATAACAATAATAATAACTGAACTATTTACATAAATAAATGATTGAAAAGTAGTTTTGAACTTAATGACAGGAAATACTATTCCTGAACAGGACAGTGGTAAGTTCACCAAAGTTAGTTACTATTCCTGAACAGGACAGTGGTAAGT
Source organism: Protopterus annectens (assembly GCF_019279795.1). NCBI lineage: Eukaryota > Metazoa > Chordata > Ceratodontiformes > Protopteridae > Protopterus > Protopterus annectens. The sequence continues at coordinate 952,584,858 of NC_056748.1, read as the reverse complement.
TCACCAAACTCAGTTACTATTCCTGAAAAGGACAGTGGTAAGTTCACCAAACTCAGTACAGAAAATAACTATAGCCTTCATTTAAAAACCCGTATGCTCGTCATTTAAAAAAAAAAATCTGTGTTATGCTTTCAAGACCCTTACACTAAACAGATAACTGTCCGCATAACACTTTTAGGACCACTTTAAAGTTCTGTTGATCACAATTTTAAAACAAGATAAACAGAAACCATTTTGTTTAACATGTTTGAAACAATATTTGTATTGTTTGATTATTTACCCAAAAGTAACAATGGCCTGCCTTATTTTAATATTTGTCTCTTAATTCACCCAAAGAAATTGAGAACACACTCTTCCTTTCCCTGATGAGACTTTCAAAACTTAAAAAAAAAAATCATTGAGGAAAAAGTTTAGTTTTGTAGAACAGGAAGTGTATAATTTCTTTTATGAAAATCAAAAGGAAGCAAGGACTCCTTTCACCAAGACACTTATCATATCAATGCATTTTGTGTTTTTCCTTTCCTTACAAAGTCAGTTATGTACATAGGCAGGCAACAGTTTTACCCGGTTTAATTTCTGCAAAACTATTTGTTTTCTAATACCATAATGGGAATGGAACCCATTCCAAAGTCCGGGTATGATTAAAGTTCATGAAATTGGCATTGTTTCAATCTTTGAATTTAGCCAAAAGTATTATTTGCAGCACCCACAGTGTGCCCAGAACTAATTCCTTCTATAATTCATGCAGAATTACATGTATTGGTGACATATCTAAATACAAATGTAGATTCTGTTTTATTAGACCTCATTGTTTCTACTACCATTCAAACTATCTGGGTTTCTTTCTTCCAGATTTCTCTTTTTTCTTCCTGCATATTCTCATATTTAATGACTATCTCTCTGTACTTGGGACACTGTAATTGCTAGGAGAAGCAATTTCAATAATCAGTGCTACTTTTATATTTTTTCATGGACTGCAACATCTGGTTTTCTTTTTTCTTAAAAACATTTTATTACTTTTTAAACCAATATAAAATTATGATATAAATTTATAAAACATAACAATCAACTAAAAACAAATAGAACTTATATCTTGTTTTCTCACGTCTATTTTTGATCTGTTTGTAATTAGTGATCCCATGTGATGCATACATCATCATGCTCTATAACTGTTTGTGATTCACGTTTCTAACGCTTCTCAACCACTTCTATATTGTAGTGTTTGTACAATCCTCAGTGCAACGGTCTTGTCAAATTAATGTGCCTTTCAGTATACAGGCCCTCTGCCAGAAGTATATCACATCCAGCCACAAGGTGTGCCACTGTTTCCAATTCTTTTTACAGAATATATATGTGACATCTGTTTCTTCCACATGTTCAATATGCTTTGTAAACTAACATGTATGTAGTCCACTCACCTGTGATGCCGTTATTAACCTTTTATCCTTTGGTTTCAACTCTCCTTAACCATTCCTGCATCAACTCCAGTTGTTCCAGTATATCTCTATACTTGCCACTAAATTTATAGGTTTTCCACATTTCTTTCCTTCTCATTTGATTTCTTCTTATATTCTGTCTTTTGTTTGTTGGCAAATTCAGTTGCTGTCTGATACTTGTCTACTTCGGGTTCAGTTTCCATTCCTGCATGACACTGGAATGGTTCTGCCAAACTAAGCTGAGAAGTCTTTTTAGACTTCCTCTCCTCATGTTTTAAAACAATCACTATGTTTGTATCTGATGAGGTCATCAGATATGTATTCAGTTCCATAACTGCAGATCTAAATATGTAATAAATTTCAAGGAGGACCGTACTTCTTTCAGAGTGTGGAATATATAATCTTGGAATACACTGATTTTTTTTATATAGCTTTTGATAAGTATGAAGCATACTATGAAGCAAGTATGAAGTTCCATAACTGCAGATCTAAATATGTAATAAATTTCAAGGAGGACCGTACTTCTTTCAGAGTGTGGAATATATAATCTTGGAATACACTGATTTTTTTATATAGCTTTTGATAAGTATGAAGCATTTTTCTTGTTTTTCTGTCCAATTGATCGATATGTTTTGGGGCCAGTCAATCACATCAAATCTGTAAGTTAGAAGAGAAAAAGCAAATTGGTTTATACCTTCAACTTTGTTCTTAGATGCCAAGGCTGTTTTCAATATTAGTTTTAGTCTTCTTAAGTATTCCTTACTAAGTTTTATTCACATTTATTCATGTTCTATTGATGATCCTTCATCAATTATCAAATATTGATAGACTCCTTATTGCTCAAGTCCCTTTATATCACATTCCTTCCCAGACTGATATCTTCTTGGTGCTGCAACTTTTTTTCTTTAAATTTTGTTTTTGCACATTTATCAAGACCAAATGTCATTCTTGTATCATCTGTGAAAGTTTTAACCACTTGCAGGTGTGCTTTCAACTCCTCATCTGATGAAGTATACAGTTTTAAGTCAGCCACAAAAAGTGGATGAGAAGGCTTTAAACAATGTTGTTTTCTGGGAGACAAATTGTAAGCAAGATCTTTTCTGTTAAGTAAATAGCTTAATGGGTCAAGGGCTAGACAAAACAACAAAAAGAGTCAGCCTGGCATATCCCCTTTTTAATTTTTATCCCTGGGATAACATTTTGCCCTTTGTCATGGCTTAACTGCAAAGTGGTTTGCCACTGTTTCTTTGTCACTTTAATGTAATTGATCAAAGTATGATGCATCTTATGCATCTGTAAGCACTCCTTTATCCATGAATGTTGGATGTTGTCAAATTGTTTCTGTAATCTATCTATGATATGCTTAGAATCTTCCCCTTTTTAACAATTCTCCATTATGGCTTTATTTAGCAACATATAATCCTTGTTTCGTGTGTCTTTCTTTTGTTACTCTTTTGTTCTATTGCTATGATTGAGTTTTCTTCTAAATTACTATAAAGTATGTTTGCATCAATTCCAGTATATAATTTTTATTTTGTTGGAAGGCAAGATAGGCTTACAGGTTCAACTGAAGGAGAAGTATTATTTTTCCTGCTGTTAATCAGGTTGGTATCTGTTTGGGATGGGCATATAAGTAATTCACATTCAGAGCTAAATCTTTGTGTAAAGATCTTAATAGTTTTATACAGAACTTAGGTGAGGCAACTGGGCCTAAGGTTTTCCAGTTAGGAGCTATTCTTTATTTTGTTTCAATTTCTCTGGTGATTACTACATCCTCATTTCATATACTGTTCATTTGAATTCCTTACTGTTTCTATTATTTTTTCTAACCATTCAGCATCTTTGTTATGTTCAACAGGGTCTTCATCAACATTTTTCCAAAACATATCTATTTTCTCTTTTTTGGTGGTTGGCCATTCCTTTTACTTTGTTTCCTAGCTCTCTATAAAACTCTTTTGGATGAATTACTTATTTTGTACTTTTCCTTTACATGTATCTACATATATTTTAAGTTCTTCTGCTTGTGCTAACACATTAAGTTTATTATTTGCCATAATGCATGATACATCATGAGCTGTTCTGATGTTGTTCATTGCTTTTACTGTCTATCTTTCAAAGTATTTTTGTTGATCTGTTCTCGCTTCCCTTAGATAATTTTCTTCTAAACTGAGAGCACATTCTTTGCTGTCTGTTTCTGTGGGCATTCCATAGAAGATCCAGAATATCTTCCTGTGACAGATCCTCTTCAGACACATCCTGCATCATCTGCTGCTCCATCATATGGGAACTCATTTGGCTCATCACTCTGCAACATTGCCTGTGTCAGAGTTGCCACTGTTTTGTACTCCTTCACTTGCTGTGCAGCTCCAACTGAACTTTGGTACTGGTTTCTTACTAAAGACTCTACAGCATCATCATGTGAAAACTGATCAGATGTTTCCCATTCTACCTGTTTCTCCTGAGTTTGGGGACTCATTTTTCCATCATATTGTGGCATTGCCTGACTTGTATTCTCTAGACTAAATTCTTCACTTCATAGATAATCAGTTTATACTTCTTTAACTTTTCAATTATGATTCTTCTGTTCTTTGTTTCACCTTTGTAATCTTATTTTTTGTATTGTGAAATTTTCTGTATCTGGGTGCCTTTGCCTGTATTCCTCTTCAAATATCTTTTGAGCTCTTTTTTGCATTGATTAGTTTGGCTTTCTCCTATGCATAAATATTGCACCATATCAGATCTTCTTTTCTATCCCATGTCCATGTTTCTTTTTTATATATTTCTAAAATTTCTGGGTTTTGTTCTTTATACTTTCACACGTTCTCTGTTCCTTCTTTTTCCAGGTTTTGCAAAGTTTATTTGTCTATGTAATGTTTTTTATGCATCTATTGTATTTCTTGTGCAAGTATTTTTCATTCCTCTAATTTATCTCTTAATCCTTCTGAATATCTTCTATCTGGAAATTCTGAGCTTCTTGCATAGTAGTCCAGTCTGTTATCTTTATGGGTCTTTTTAGACCTGTGATTTGCTGTGTTTTTTGTGGTCTACTACTTCCATCCACAGCAATGTCATCCTACACCTGGGCCTGTCCTAACTCCATTGTAGGAATGTTGTCATGTCTTATGGATTCTACACTGTCATTTTTTCCACTCCTGGCACCATTATGCTCACCAGGATTAGAAACGTTTTTATTCTGGGACTTGTGGACCCATCTGTCTTTTTTATTATTTTTTTTTAACCTGCCTGTCTCCATGACACATGCTATATAAGACAGAGTCTATATATCAGTGTTGTCTTCTTTTTTTAAACACCTTTTTTCGTGATAAAGGTAAATTTACATTTATACAAAAGTAATTAAACTGTATTAACAAATTAATATTAACAAACATTATACTTCACATATATTGCTATATATCATATAACTTAAGCAACATTACATAAATTATTCAATTCCTGCCCCCTTTTGTTAAACAAGAAACATCTTCATTAAACTATCACTTATGACATAAGCAATCATACATTTATATATATGAAAACAAACCACACTGACACAAGCCTAGTTGCAAGCATTTTATATTACAAACTCCCAGTTGCAAACATTATACATCACTTGTAATCTACCCAATCATTTTCAGTAAGACATTACATAGCTCATTTCTGTCCTGCCTTCTTTAAAACTTCATTCCTCCTCTGTATGTAAATCATAGGATCATAGGATCATAAGAGCTTACTAGGCTAATGGCCCTGGGGCCCTTACAATCCTAGCCAAGAGCTTATCTGCAAAATTAAACCTCAGTCAGCACCTATCACCTCTGTCAATGAGGGACACGGGCGGAACCCCTGGGACAAATAGATGACAAATCATTGTTGTCTTGGTGAGATTTTATGAAAACAGGGTCTAACACATGAAGATACTCATCAAGACTTGATGAATTCAGTTACATCAATAATACTCTCCTTTTTTGATGATTTCATCATCTCTCTATTTGGACCCCCATATGAATCTGAAAATGCTACATTAACTCACTATTACATTTATTCAAGGCTGTCTCTTACAGACATGACAGCTCTTTCCAACAGCACTGCTCTTTGCCCAACTGCCTACAAGTTAATAAACACTCTCCATCTGATATAATGCTGTATATATAATATTAATTTCTCAAATACAATTATTATCAAATATCAAACTAAAAAATTTGCATAGAATTACTATCCAGAGTTCGGACTGTCCATCCTAAATTCACCCTGCTTGCTCAACCTACTTTTCTGTATTTATATTGCACAAGCTCTAAAGGTCACTCACCTGGATTCAATAAACTTTATGCAAGAATAGCACTATTTTTGCATGGAGTGGTTTGTGTCTGTATAGAACAACAGCGCTCCTTGCATATTTATGAAGGCGCACTGCTGTTCTACCTATATGGACACAAAATGTGAAAAGTGCAGGTGGTGTGTTCAAGTAGTGCATGGACATTAAACACACCCCCTGCACTCAGAAAGTGCCATATGGCACTTTCTAATAAGGATCTGGCATAATATTAGAGAATTACTCTAATATTATGCCAGTATTTCAGTGTCCGCAGACACTGAAATTTAAAAAATTAAATAAATGACCATTTTAGTGTCCATGGACACTAAAATAATCAGGAAAGCAATGCAGGGGGTATGTTACAGGTTCTGTGACATGCCGCCTGCATTGTAAAAGTGCCATACAACATCTCCACAACCTGCTAAAGCAGAAAATGCACAAATAATGGGGGATAAATCCCTCAAAAGGGACACAGCATACATATTGCCCCACAAACTTAGAAAGTTGATAGAAAACAGGTCATACATTAGTATGAATTACCGAAGGATCGGAGTCTGAAAGCAAATGTATGGCAATATTCCCTGACAGCAGTTCATGTGGATAATGGCACAAATAATGGGGGAAAAGCAATAAAATAGGGACACCTCTGAAAAATTGCCGTAACATACTTAGAAAGTTGATAGAAAACAGGATGTGTATTAGCAGGAATTCCTGAAGGATAGAAGCCTGAAAGCCAAATGAATGCCATTATTTCCCTATTTCAGTCCTCAATAACTTGTCAGAACACCACAAGACTCACTTATAAAGCATAATAATATAATAATAATATACTTTTTTTCTAGGCGAAGGAATGTTTAAGCATAGCTAAATAGGTGTGCATGTTATGCACCTCTGCTTAACATAGCTTAAACATCCCATAGGAGAAAAATACAAATATACAGATGAAATGCCCAAGCCGAGGTAGTGTTGTGGTTAGAGTCCTGGCTTTATATGCAGGTGTTCACAGTTTGAGTACAATAACAGGCAACTTCTTTTTCCATGGGAAAGTAGTGTTAAAATTATTTTTGTAAACTTAAATTATGTACCAACTGTTTTTGCCAACCAGGGTAGTGTAGCTGGTTTACAATGTAAGTGTGAGTGCATATAACATCTGAAACTACCCATGTACCCACAAGTGCCCCATACAGTATATTCACACTGTAAGGAAAGCACATAGAGGGATGTCATGTAAAGTATATGATATACACTTAATAAATTAAAGCAGTCCTCTGATATATTAAAAAAATTAAAAGTGAGCAATGGTTAGCAATGCTCAGCTATGCTTAGCAAGTGTAACCATTGCTAAGATGTGATTGCTAAACAGCAGGTAGCTCAGCTAAGTGGATTTGTGCACAGTTAAATACAGCTCAACAACTTTTTCTTTAATCAGTGCTAAAAATGGCTCAGCAGATTTGCGCACTGCTTAGCGGAGCTTAACCTTTTCTAAATGGTCCAAGGACAGCAAAGGATGCATATATTGCACTATTTGAATGGAACAGGTGGGAATACAGCCATAATCTGTTATAGTCCATCTGTGCAGATACAATGGCTGACGTTGGAGAGGGAGTGCGCTTACAGGTGCAATGCTGGAGCATTCAGGAGTCCATGGTCATGGCTGGACTCCTAGTAAAAAAACATGAAGAGAGACTGCTGCAGGGCCAGTACCAGGGCTTCCAATAAATAGCTGAGGCCTAGGACTGTCTTGCATGCAACTTCATCAGTGCAACTGGCATCCCCTGGACTGGTGAGCAGGTATGGCACCACTGTGCTGACCTAAAGTGGAGGAAGAGGGATCCAAGATGGATGGGCTCAGAATGCTCCATTAGTGTGTAAAAATCACTATCAAGTAGTTTGTAGCAAATACTAGCCTGAGAATGTGATAGACTGATATGCATAATGTGTGTTTTTCTCCCCTACAGCTGCAGCAGAGAGGGCTGTGAACATTGAAGCCCATGGTGACAGACTGCTGAGGCTGCGCCAACATGTTGGTGAGTACAAATCTATTTTACAGTATATAGTCCAAATAGCTAAGAAGGAGTACATTGCATACTGCTAGTAGGTATACTCTTACTGTGTAAATTGAATAAATATAAAAGTTTGACTGACTAATATTGATGTGAAATAAAGACCCTTTACAAAAAACGGTTGTGCTTATTCTGGTAAGTTGTTGTAGACATATATACAGCACTAATCTTTGAACCCTGAATAGTAATGTGTAAAGTATAAAACTGTGTTTCATGCAGCATTACTTTGTGTTATCCTTTGCTTTCTAGATTGTAGTAATCCAAAGGATTAATGCACAGTACAATAATCTGTCATGCATAAATCACAGGATTTCAAGTTCAGACTGTCTAACCAAGAGACTATTAGGCAGAAACCAGGGAAGCAAGAAACAGCAGTTCTCAAAAAGCTCATTATGATGAGAAATAGCTTAGTTGTTTATTTTGTACACCCAGACATGGTTCGAATCCAGGGAGTGGTACTAAGATGTGTGCAAGTCTACATACAAGGTATCAGGAATAAATGTAAAAACAGTCAGGTACTGTTAACATAAATTTTCCCCACAGGTTTTACAGGTAAGGAAATGTTGATAGTAGCTGTATGAAGGGTATACTAATAAACTGTGTACAACTGTTCAGTTGTCACACCAAATGCCTGCAAATGACAGCAGGATAGGTACATACAATATGCACTCTTCCTGAATCATACCCCTCAACTTTACAGATATGCACTGAATGTTCAGATATTTGTCTCAGAGTTTTGGTCTGTTTTACATAACGTAGTGGTGTCATGGCACATCAGTGGCAAATCATTATAGACTGAAGTTAGAAAATAATGATAGACATATACGTGTCAAATGTCATATCCTACAGAAAAGCCATGCAAATGGAAAACCTGTTGTGCTATCAACCTTCTAAGTTTGCAAGAGCAATATCTAAGAATTGCCCATATTTATGGCCCTTCATCCTGCTCTCATGTATGACTTTGTCCAGATGTCATGCTGTAAGAAGTTGAGAGGCATGTTCCCGATACATGTCTCCCAAGTGTCACATTGTCATGGCTAGTGGTCACTACTCAAATAATCCTGGACACAGATAGGAAACCAGTTGATGCATGCCAGTAGCACACTCACATAACAGCAGGTCAGGATACCACTCCTGTGCCAGATATGCACCCCTGACATGTATGAGTCCCCTCTAGTCATGTACCCAGATTTGTCACAATTTTCCACATACCATTCCAGGCTGAGAGATTAATAGGTATGTTTGTGCTAGAAAAGCCATGGGCCATAGGTAGATGTAAAGTGAGGGCAGACCCATAGAGTACTGAGCAGTACTGTTGTGGAAAATAGAAGCATAAACAGATGTTAAGGGGCTTTTTGTCTCACCCCCCCCTCATCTGGATCAATACAGTAATTCATATACTATGGGTATGTTTTACTCCAAACCTAATGTTGGGACTTGTGTTATATTATCATTCTTATATTTTATTGCTTGCATGTTAACATACCTTGTTCAAATACCATTGTTGATGGCCTGTTCCTGTTAATGTTACTGGCATGCTGTTATGATGCATACTGTTCTTCCATTCCTGCATGTGTTCTGATTGCTATGCAACTGCTCCAAATCTGTTTTATGGGGTTAACTGGAACACCCACTCATGCTGTTATAACTAATCTTGAAATGTATTGCTCATGACTAACCAACATAATTTGTAAAACCTCAACACCATAACGCATCTGAGAAGGCACATTCCAGTGGATCTGCCTGTCCCACCTCATCTGGCCATGGCACCGGGCCCCAGCACATCTGGGACCCAAACCAGATCTGCCTCCTCCACTGGTCCTGCACCACTTTCGGGTGGAACCACCTCAGGAGATGGGGCCTCCCTGGGAGTGAGTATGGACAGGAGGCTATCACCCACTGTCAGGTCCGGGGTTTGGTGCACAGCACCCTTAGCTCTGAGTTTGGAGATCAGCTGCACCAGATTGAGGGCCACCTGGTGCACCTCGAGAGGCAGGATGCCCCTCCTGTCCAGCCTCCAGCACAGCCACCTTTGGAGCTGTGAAGGTGCAGTGGTGACTGCCCATGGGTGGGGATCTCAGTCCCACTGTAACCATATGGGGGCAAGTGGACTTCAGATTCCCAACCACCCTCCCCGTCAAATGTGTTTACTCCCTCATGTGTCATATACCCCCTGTCTGCTGTCTTGTCTGTCACCCTCCCCAACCTCTGCCTCCCCAGACATACCTACAATCCTTCCCCAACATGCCACTTTCACCTTAAAAAAAAACAAAACTTTTTGGGTCATCTGTCCCAAAAAATATATATTGCCCCATACATAGCTGTCCATTTCACATGTGTCCATTGGACACACTTAGTCTGGTCCAATTGGCTTGACAACACATTTCTGTTGTCCTCACCCTTCTCTCTGGGGTTTGAGTGTCCAAATTCACCTCCAAATTCTGTACAAATGCACAGCTGTTGCTGTCTAAGATATGGATAGCTATGGACCTTCCCTACACCCATCATGCACATCCCTAGCTATCTTTCATATTGTTTTTCCCTCTGCGTGCCTCCTTTTCACCACTTTCTTATCACCCCTTTTTCTTTTCTTTTAAAGAAATTAGCGTAGGTGTAAGTGTGAGTAAGTGTGAGTAAGTGAGTTTGCGTGATGCTAAGTGAAGCCAACACAGATTAGGCCTCTGTACATTTAACTATGTGTTGGCATTGCTTACTGTCATGCAAACCTGCTTACATCTGCTTAAAACTGCTTTAATCATTCTGTTTCCATCAACCACTGTTCTGTCTAGCAATAAAATAACCAGCCTGGGCAAGTCTCAAACCCAGGGCCTTATACACCATAGTCAGAACAATGCACCACTACACCATTTGAGCTGTAAGGATTGTGGATGCTTTTTCAAACATATCATTCAGTAGAATCACTCAACAGTAGGGAAAAGATTCTGTAGAATCAGTCAGGTTTTGTATATATACATATACACATGTATACATGTATGGAGATGTATATATATATATATATATATATATATATATATATATATATATATATATGGAAAAATATATACATAATATAAATAGAGAAATACATATGAAATAATATGTATTTATTTATTTATTTATTTATTTGAAGTTTGTTTGCCAGGATGGCCCATTTTCAATGGATTCCTGGGGAGAAAAGCTCCATAGATACAATATATAAAATAACAGGTTGTTAAAGTACAAGAAGAGTACATGAAAACAAAAAGTATACGATAATACAATTTAGAAGATTAAAACAGAAATTATATAACAATTAGTAAAAGTTTATGAATATATAGTCCCTATTATTGCTAACATAGATGTTTCATCTATAAACAATAATAAGTATGTATCTACAAGTCAATTAAACTAAGAAGCTATTTACAATATGTATGTTCCCACATGGGAAGTATGATCAGTGGGGGGGGGTATGTATGCTAAATGAGGTAAGGGGAAGTAGGGACAGAGAGAAATATGGGGAGGTAGATATTTGAGTTAGGATAAAAGGAGAGAGGGAGAAGTGGTAGGGAGTAAGGTAGATGCTGGGGACATTATGCAAGATAGGAAAATATTTATATATACATATAAATATATATATATATATATATATATGGATATATATATATATATATATATATATATATATATATATATATATATATATATATATATATATATATATATATATATATATATATATATATATGGGTCTACTTCATAAGATTGACAGACCATTTGATCGACATTCATTTGGTCGACAGCTCATTTGGTCGGCAACCAGTATTCAAGGCACTTAACAGGGATTTTTCCCCCTCCCCAAAGTTGTGCGATGCTGGAGTTGATATATATAGTTAGGGGGGTGTGGGGGCACAGCCCCTACATTGGGGGGTGTGGGGGCAAAGCCCCCCACCTATTTTCCTTTAAAATGTGTAGTTTTTCTTGTATTTTCATGCTTTTAAGCAAAAATAGGAGGGGGGCTTTGCCCCACCCCAATGTGGGCTGTGCCTAACATTCCCCTAACTATATATATCAACTCCAGGGTCACACAACATTGGGGAGGGGGGCAAATCCCTGTTAAGTGCCTTGCATACTGGTTGTTGACCAAATGAGCTGAGCTGTCGACCAAATGAATGTCGATCAAATGGTCTGTCGATCTTATGAAGTAGACCCATATATATATATATATATATATATATATATATATATATATATATATATATATATATATATATATATATATATACTCATAACATGTAGTGGAGTCATACCTCAGAACCATACCTCTCAACCTCTTAGTGCAAGAAATTTGGCAAAGGCTATACAAATTGGGATTATGGGGCAAAACTAGGGACATATTTTAAATATTGCTCTTATAAATGTAGAATGTTGCCAGAGTGACAGGGTTTGTTTCAGCATACATGTTCTGAAGGATGTGACTTCTGAAACTGAAATGTATGTCATCATTTGCCGACAGAAATTCTCAGATCATCACAGTGATTTACCAGGGAAATAAAAATAATGAATGTGTGGAACAGACCAGATATGAACAATAAACCTGGACATTCTGAAACAATCCGGCCAGTCGAGAGGTAGGCTCAGAACCCCTTAGTGCAATGAATCTGGACCAAGCCTGATAAAGTGAGGGGAGAAAACCACGGAAATAGGGACATATATGAAATACTGGAGTAGATAAACTGACACAGTTACTGCAGTAACACCCTCCTGTCTCTCCTAACATATATTGACTGAAATAGCACAAGTCCAACACTCAATTACTTCTCACTATTTTGAGACTGAAATCCTCACATCATCCCACTGATGTGTCAGAAATGCACAACACTTATGGAGGCCAAGCAACAGTACATCCTACAAATATCTGGACATAACATCACATTAGGGAACTACACTCAGCTCCTAAGCATGTCACCAAGCACCGTCAAAACTACAGTCAGACTGACACAACACTAACCCATATCCACTATGGGGAATTACACATGTATTGGCAAATATATCAGGCACTACAGGGATGTAACAGCACTGAAAAACAGACACCAATGTGAAAGTGCATACCCACAAACAATTCCGCCACAGTCACAGTGACATACCGGTAAGCCAAATGAACAGTACAGTATAAGGACTGTGTGAACAAAAACATTTCAACATGTTTGCCACTTACACACTACCCCTACATATACTGGCCCAATTTGCAGTGTAATATAATGCGTGACATTGGTATGGGACATGTCTCAGTCTGCCCCTACAAACATGTACGGCCTGTAGACCACCAGAAACTGGAGCAGCATGCACAGGCAGATAGAAAAGGAGCCATAACACATACATCTACCCCCATCTCTACACAGGCCAAATAACATTGACACACTACACTGCTACACAATCATGACAGTCTGTCAACAATTGCCCGAAATACACAGACCTCTCAATTGTTCAAAGTCCCACAGAATGTCCAGGCTTTGTCCTCGTATATACCTCCTACACATAACATGTCTGACAGTCTGATATATCACTGGGAAGGTATCAGGAATGAAAGCACTAAATAATGATATACCCTACCTATCACCCTCTTACTGCATGATGTCTGGACAAAGCCTGACATACTTGTGGGACACAGGTCCAAAAACAGGGGCATATGTGAAATATTGCTGTTATAAACTGAGACAGTTGCTGGTGTAACCAGGTTTGTTGTAACATATCTTTTCTGAGGGATATGAAGTCAGAAAAACAAATGGATGATACCATTTACTGACTGCAATCCCCACAGTATGCTACTGATTTTTCCAAAGACAAAAAATGTCTGAGGAACACACCAAACATGAGAGTTCAAAATTTGGCCATTCTGCACATAGAACAACAAGAGTCTCTGCAAGTATGGCAGCTGCAAGGACTCAAACCAAGGCAGAATGCAAAATAAAAAGGAGACCAGCAGCTGTAGCACCAAATTGCTTTATTAGGTTAGTAGTAAAAAATCACATAGCCATAGAATGAAGATACATACAGACCGGTTTCAGCAAAAAACTGCAATGCCTTCCTCAGTGTCAATGTGTTAGTATTAAACATTTCCCATATATAGCTGGTAATCAAGCTCATTGATCAAAGATGCTCATTTAATCCTGGGGGAAATAATCCCCCTAATTTAATGATCCACTTTTTCTCTTTTTGATTCAAAATATGATGCCAACCAGCCATTGGATCTGTATGCTGTTATTCTGTCAATAATAACAAAATTAAAAGAAGCAGCTGGATGTATTAATGTATGTTTGTATAAGGCATTCATATTTTTCTTATGTCTAATGTCACAAAAATGTTCACCCATCCGAAACTTCACCGGACGTGAAGTTTACCCTACATAGAATGCCAAACAATGGAATATGTTGCTGGCTGACCACACATTATCTGGCATCTTACCGACTACATGTTCTTTTTCTTGTAAAAAAGGTAAAAATCTGGGTTCTTATTTTAATCACTACAAACACTATACATCATCCGATATGCTTCTAACACAAACTACTTTATTGAGTGATCGGTTGATTGGTAGCTTTCTCTGCGGCCACTGTTCCTATTGTTCCAAAATAACTAAATCCAAAACTTTTAATAGTAGAAACACTGGTCATGTTTTTGATATTTTTTTCTATGCAAGCTGTCAGTAAGATTGGGTAATATATTTGGCTACATACCATACATGCCACATACATCCAGCTGCTTCATTTAATTTTGTTATTAATGACAGAATAACAGCATACAGATCCAACAAAGCTGGTTGGCATCATATTTTGAATCAAAACGAGAAAAAGTGGATAATTAAATTAGGAGGATTATTTCCCCCAGGATTAAACGAGCATCTTTAATTTGATCATGTGATCTTGATCACCAGCTATATATGGGGAATGTTTGATACTAACACACTGACACTGAGGAAGGAATTGCAGTTTTTTGCCGAAACCGGTCTGTATGTATCTTCATTCTATGGTTATGTAGTTTTTTACTACTTTGGTGCTACAGCTGCTGGTCTCCTTTTTATTTTGTATTCTGCATAACCCTACAGTTGAGAGTTATGTCAACCACATAACACTGTCAGACTTAAAATCACGCAGAAAAGTCATGTCCACACAAACCCTGTTAAACTAGCATTAATTCAGCTGTATAACAGCAATACTTACATTCTGTCCTTATATCTGGAACATTCTCCCCCTGTTTGTTGGGCTGTCTCCACAGTTTTCATTGTAAGAGGTATTTCCAACTACCCTCTGTGATCCTGTTGTTCACACACCTCCATGAAGTCCTCCTCACAGGCAAGGAAAATGGGCAACACACACATGAAGTACTCAATTATAGGAATGTGTTGCCATGCCATTGGCTATAGGAATAACACCACAGCTGTTCTGCATGCAATTAGGAAGTGGGGGACACCAGTTGGTGCACTGGCCAGCAGCTGCTCATGAGCATTACCTACAAAAGACAAGCTGCTGCCTATGCAAAACAGATGTATACCCTACATCTGTGTGAGAGAGAGAGAGAGAGAGAGAGAGAGACACACACAGACCAAGAAATCAAGCTACACATAGTGTAATAAAACCAACCATACTTGGGGAAAAAAAAGGTATGTCAAACAAGTAAGTATGTAATAGAATACAGTAGGGGGTATGTAATAATGGGAAACAGGAAGTTCAACAAATATGTGTCACAAGACCTGCCATATTGATACATTGCTGATCAGAACCTATAGCCATAGCAACTGGGTATGGCTGCAGTGACATAGATCACAGCTCTGGCCCCTGAGTCACCCCAGGAAAGGATGGCTCACATATGACTACTACTGGAGTGTGTGTTGAACAATACTGACTGTGACACTGCTATGTCAGCTACTGGGATGTCATAGATATCCATATGTTAATTTTGAATACAACTATGATATACATGTCTGTCACAGAAATGTGAGAGACCTATATAGGGTATTTGCATAGTGAAATACTGTTGCAGATGTGTGTGTTGAACTGCGTGTGATATGCTGAGCTCATACCATTCAACTGTCCAGTGTTATGCACACTGACCATATGTGTGCCTTATATTTGTAGTCATTTACTGATATAGAGTTGTGTTATGTCTGGCAAATCATTGGCAACCTGTGAAGACTGACATTACAACATCTCCTTCCCTTTCTTTTGGCTGTTTCCATTAAGGGTCACCACAGTGGATCATCTGTCTCCATTTCCCCATGTCTTCTGCATCTTGCTCTGTCACACCAACCACCTGCATGTCCTCTATCATCACATCCATACATCTTATCATAGGCCTTCCTGTTTTCCTCTTACCTGGCAACTTCATCCTTACCATTCATTTCCCAATATACTCAGCATCCCTCCTCAGCACATGTCCAAACCAACATAATCCTGCTATTCTCTGGCTTGGTCTCCAAACTGTCCAACCTGGGCAGACCCTCTAACATACATATCCCTAATCCTGTCCACCCTCATCAAACCCAGTGCAAATCTTAACATCTTTAACTCTGCCACATCCAGCTCTGACTCCTGCCTTTTTGTCAATGCCACTATCTCCAACCCATATAACATAGCTGATCTCACTGGCATCTTGTAGACCTTCACTCTCACTCTTAATGATACTCATCTGTCACAAATCACTCCTGACAGTCTTCTCCAACCTCCACATTCTGTCTGTACTCTCTTCTTCACCTCTCCCCCACATGCATCATTACTCTGAACTGCTGATTCCAAGTATTTATACTCATCCACCTTTGCAAACTCTACTCCCTACATCCTCACCATTCATTTATCCTCCCTCTGATTCACACACATATATTCTTTCTTAGTCCTGCTGACCATCATTCCTCCCCACTGTAGAGCATATCTCCACCTTTCCAGGGTCAGAAAGAAAAAGGATAAGCAACCCCACAAAAGGGCACTGCACAAAAATCAGTAACCACGATAGGCAACAACTGTAGAACAGAATACCAGGACCAGCAATGAACAGCCAGGAGTTATTTAATAATGGGACATCCACCGACTAAGCACTTTCACCTAAAAAGGCATCATCAGAGTCGGTTGGTACTCAACAAACAACATATATATAACAATTAAAACAAAATTAATTGATGACATCATAATTGAATACACCAGTGAGCCAAAACACTGCTACAACCTATTTAAAAAGGCAATGCCTGTTTTTTTAAAAAATAAAAAACAAAACAACTGAAACATAAGCAAAAAAAAAAAAAAAAAAAAAATTCTAAACACGAATTACCCCCTAAATACAATCCAGGGTCTCCTCAACCTGTTTCCTTCTCTCACTACAGATCACAATGTCATTTGCAAACATCACAGTCAACGGGGACTCCTGTCTGATCTTGTCTGTCAACCTGTCCATCACCACTGTGAATAAGAAAAGGCTCAGAGCTGAACCCCGATGTAATCCCAACTCCACCGTAAATGAACCTGTCACGCCCACCACAGAACTTACCACTGTCACACTACCCTTGTATATATCCTGTAGCCCTCTTACAGATTCCTCCACCACTCCAAAGTTCCTCATACAATACCAAAACTCCTCTCTAGGAACCCTATCTTATGCTTTCTTTAAGTCCACAAAGACATAACACAACTCCTTCCAACCTCCTCTGTACTTCTCCATCAACACTCTCAGAGCAAACATCACATCTGCACTGCTCTTTCCTGGCATGAAACCATATAGCTGATCACTAATCCTCACCTCCCTCCTTAACATAGCTTCCACTACTCTTTCCCATAACTTCATGCTGTGACTGATCAGTGTTATCCCTCTGTAGTTACTACAGCTCCGCACATCACCCTTATTCTTATAAACAGTAACCAAACACTTTTTGTCCACTCCTCACTCATCCTCTCACTTTCCAAGATTACATTAAACAATCTGATAAAAAGACCACTGCAATTTCTCCTAAACACCTCCATGTTTCCACAGGTATGTCATCTGGACCAACAGCCTTTCCATTCTTAATCCTCGTCATAGCTATCTTTACTCCCTCCTTGCTAATCTGTTGCACTTCCTGATTCACCATACCCACATCATCCAACCTGCTCTCTCTCCCATTCTCTTCATTCAACAGCCCCTCAGTTTACTCTTTCCAACTGCTCAAGACACTGTCCTCACTTGTGAGTATGTATGAGCACATCCTTCCTAGCTCAGTCCCTCTGTCTAGCCAATTGGTATAGGTCCTATTCTCCATCCTTAGTGTCCAGCCTTTCATACAACCCTTCATATACCTCATCCTTAGCCTTTTCCATCTCTCTCTTTGCCATGCACCACATCTCCTTATACTCCTGTTTACTTTCTTCATCTCTCTGACAATCCCACTTCTTCTTTGCCAACCTCTTTCTCTGTATACTCCCCTGTACTTCCTCATTCCACCACCAGATCCCCTTGACCTCATTCCTCTGTCCAGATGTCACACCTAACACATTTCTAGTCATCTCCCTTACTAGCTGTGCTGTAGTTACCCAGATATTCAGTAACTGTTCAATGGCACCCACTGCCTGTCTTAATACTTACCTGAACTCAACCTCACAATCACCTTTTTTCAGTTTCCAACATTTGACCCTGGATGCTGCCCTCACACTCCTCTTCCTCTTCTTGATCACCAACGTCATCCCACAGACCAACATTCCATGCTGGCTAACTACATTTTCCCCTGTCACCAATTTACAGTCTCCAATCTCCTTCAAACAGGCCCTCCTGCATTGGAGATAATCCACCTGTGTGCATCTTCCTTCACTCTTGTATGTCACCCTATGCTCCTCTGTCTTGTTAAAATATTTATTCACCACAGCCATGTCCATCCTTTTTGCAAACTCCACTTCCGTCTCATCTTCTGGATTCCTTTGCTTAACACCATACCTAACCATCACTTCCGCATCCCCACTGTTCCCTTCACCAACATGCCCATTGAAAACTGCTCCAATCACCAGTCTCTCGCCCTTGGGTACAGTCATCACCACTTCATCCAACTCACTCCAAGATCCATCACACACACAACTAGTGGAACATTTGCACTAACAACGGTCATCATTACACAATCAATGTCCATCTTCATTAACATCACTCTATTCGACACTCTTTTCACCTGCAAAAACAGCCTTGCCATACTCTTCCTTCAGGATAACCCCTACACCATTTTTCCTCCCATCCATACCATGATAGAACTACTTGGACCTGAGTCGGATACACCTAGCCTTATGCCCCTTACATCTGGTCTCTTGCACATAGAATACATCAACCTTCCTTCTGTCCATTATATCAGCTAGCTCTGTCCCCATACCAGTCATGCTACCAAAATTAAAACTTCCTACCCTCACTAACACACTCCTAGCCTTTATCCTCTCTTCCTGCAATATGACAGAAATGACTGAGCAGTAAGAGTGTAAATACAGTGTGCCATACTGACATAGAACACAAATTTATATCAAGCATTACCTGTGCACATCTATGTATGAGTAGGTGTACCTGGCTGCCTCATAACAACAGACATGGGATGCAAAATGTCAGGCAAATAAGTTGCACATGTGTATAATCTCAGTTTCTGTACATCCAACAGAGTTAAATTTCTACAGCTACTGGTTGTTGCATTGCCCTGACACAGATATGGATATTAGAATAAACGTGATTATCAGGTTGAAATTTCAGAGGTGTCCATCCATGTTATGACCTTGTGTCCATGCCTACTACAAACAGCCATATGACCACTGACATAGCTGCATCGACTCAATAATACCTTACCTGTAAAACTTGTCTCCACCAAAGTGGAGTAATCCCCTTTGCTGGACAGCAGCAATACACATACCACATAATTGGTCACTATGTCGGCTGTATAGGTCAGAGTAGGAGCAGGCACCAACTTGGCAGTGCATCTACCTTTGTCTGAATGAGCATGTAAGGTCCCTGGTGGCTTACTGTGAGTACAAATTGGACACATCCACCAAGGGCAATCACAAGGCCGTCTTCACATATGTCTGCAATCTCAGAGTCAGCAACACAATCCATCCTCTAATGGTGGTCAATCACACCACATACACACACACACACCATAGCTATAGGCAATCTGCTGCAGACAGGTTTACAGCAAACATCAACCCCCTGGCTCACCATCAGTGTAGGTGGATATGTACAGCACCCACACCCCTCCACTCACCATCAGGGACCAGGTGCATACTGCCTAATCAAACTCAACAAAAGCAAGTCTCCACAGGACCTGAGAACATTCCTGTCTGCATCCTATATGAACTCAGGCATATGCTTCCAGCTCAATTACACACTATATGCAAGCAAAACCTGAGCACCATTGACATCCCATCTGCAAGGAAGATGGCCGCTGTCATCCCTCTACACAAAAGTGAATGATGAATGGTGGTTAATACAATGTACTGGCCCTCATTGAGGGGAACATGACACATCAGGACCAGGAAAGCAATGCAGGTTCATACTGTGCTGATAGATGACAGGGGTATGATGTGGTTGTAAGTGGTGGCTAATGATAGGCAATACTGATGTACTGGCTCTGTAAATAACTATGGGCAATGTCTGAGGTCATGTGATGTGTTTCCCTGTTTATGTCTCCAATGTACAATGCAGGATCAGCCAGAGTACACTGCTGAGGAAAATGCAACCATTACAAAAGCAATACTACAGCACCATGCGGTGCTGGTCAGTTGGAGCCGACAAGATCTGTGGGAGCAGACTGCCCTGTTGGATTACCTTCTCCATAGAGTTAACACCTTGGGCCACCATGGCTGCACATATGATCAGGCCAGGCATCAGGCAACTGACTTGATATGTCATGCCTGGCAAAAGGCTGCTGCTGTGGCCAGGGACCGTTCCAACACTGGTGGGAGTCCTGCTATGCAGGCCCCACTTACACTAAAGGAGGAGCTCCTTGCCAACCTTGGGGCAGCCTCCACACAACAACCAACACATGAAACACCAGTCGTGGAGGTGGGTGACACCCAGGCAACAGGTGAAGAGCATCCAGGTAAGGCCACAGTGCACATCAATTTAATCATGTAGCAGTCTTACTGTCTTCAATAGAGTATCTAGATGCATATGTCAGTTCAAACTGCATTTTTGGGTGGGGTTTAGTAATGCACACTAGGGCACATCTATGGCGAAGGACAGCAAATTGTGTACTATCATAGCTTGTACTGCACCTGTCATCTTGTATGAATGCCAAATGTGAGCCTGCTGACAATACCTCTTCCCCACAACTACATAGGCTTCTGGTCTGCATGTGAGACAGCAGCCTGAAGCCAGTTAGTATGAGATTTTCCTGTTGTGGCTCACCAGTATCCCAGGAATGTTAAGGTCATGCATGTGACCATGCATACAACTATTACTCTCAGCTATTTTGCAATATCTGTATGTTTACTTGTGGGGTTAACTGCAATGCATCATAGTGGCCATCACAGGGGCCCATTTGCAGGAGATGTCACATATTTGTAGCATACCTCACAACCTGTCATTGCAGGAAATCTGGACAAAGACTGACAAAATGGGGGGATGAAGGCCCAAAACGAGGGACATATTTTATAAATTAGTGTTATACAGTGCATAAAAATGGTGTTAACACACCTGTCAGAATGCCAGGTATTTGTGAAATACAAAAATGAGAACACAATAACACATTTCCAAACCCTTCCAACTTTTCATGTGACCTATAACCTTTACAATCCAATTATAAAACAAACAAATCTGGAAGGGGAACAAGTATGACACATAAAAATTTTATAAGAAGCTAGATGCATATGTGTGCACAGGCAGAAGCTAATACTGTGTTGAAGCAATTTTCAATATTATTACTGCATTACATTTTCTTGGGTACATACCTGCCATCAATTACAGAGACTCTTTGACTAACAGCAAATAATGGTCAGCTATCCTACCAGGGTCATCCTAAATTTACTCAGTTACCTGCTACAATAACAGCCATAGTTCATGTACAGCTTATGAAGCAGCAAAGGGATCTCATTTGTGAAAGGTATCAGTCCAGAGAAGGGTACACACACACATTCCCACAGAATTTCATATACCATGGAAGACAGTGAAGACAGTCATCACATGGTGGTAGAAATATGGGGCAACAGTGACATTGCAAAGGATGTCCCTCTGTTATGGGACAAGACCAGCTTATTAAAATGTATATTAATTTCAGCTTTTTAATGATGCTATAATATGATTATTAAAAAGCAAATATAGTTTGTATGCAGGGCTGGGAAAAATACAGCTTCATAAGCCACAGTATCACTGTTCATTTTAAACTGCATTATTTTAGTTTGTAATAAGAGAGAATAGTATGTGTTGCATGAAGTGAGGCATGTAGTTATTACAAAAAAGAATTTGTTAGCCTGACTCCTTCAGGCTAGGAGTGCATTGTTACTAGGGTAGGTTTGAAACATTCAAGGTCAGAAACAAGACCCCTTGGAAGCAGGTGAATCATGTATAGGAAGGTGTTCACGTGAAGTCTGAGGCGAAAATCATGAGGGATGAGGACATTTGCAAAGTTTTCTATAGGACACAGTCATTATAATGTCATGAAATTGCATGAGCAGTTTGATAAAAAAATGTATAAAATTACAGTTTTTGTATGTAAAGTGAGAATGCTTCATCAAGAATTTTAGACTAACTCCCAGCGCTCTAAAAATAAAATTTCTGTTTGCACATCTTGAAGTGTTGTTCCTGATTAAAGGCATATAAGGTAAATTCTTAATGTTATTTATTTATGATTATTAACAATTTGGTGCTGTGACTCGGATCTGAACTTTGGTATTGCTGCAAGGCAGTTCTGGAATAGGGCCCATAACAGATTTTCTATGAATTCCACACTGCTTTGTATGGAATAGTCAGAGACTCAGATGTGCAG
This sequence comes from Protopterus annectens, assembly GCF_019279795.1. Taxonomy (NCBI): domain Eukaryota; kingdom Metazoa; phylum Chordata; order Ceratodontiformes; family Protopteridae; genus Protopterus; species Protopterus annectens. Next base: position 952,562,118 of record NC_056748.1, on the reverse strand, counting down.
GTAAGGGAAAAGGGTTGTTTTTGTGTTTTTTTTTCTTCCTTTCTCTCTTTTAGACAATTTTGGCAAAATGTAGAATAAGTGAATGACTGCATTTGTAGAATAAATGCATAGTCGTGTTTGTAGTATAAGTGCATGACTGTGTTTTTGTTTGACTGAGTGGTTGTAAGATATACAAGTAATAGTGGGAGGACCCCACATTAAATCAGTATAGTAAATGTATGTGCACATACAGTAAAAGACAAATTAACACAAGGCGGTACCTTTACCCTCAGGATTGAAAGGTAAAAAGTATGAGAGATGTTTTTATTTTGTCAATGTATAAATGTATGAGAGAAAAAAAAGTTAAAAGCTAAAAATAAAGTTAAAACAATGTTATGAGCCCACTGCATGACTGGGATGTAGACTGTAAAGTTAAAACAAGGTCATGAGCCCACTGTATGACTGGGACGTAGACTGTAAAGTTAAAACAAGTTCATGAGCCCACTGCATGATTGGAACATAGACTATACAACAAGTTCATGAGCCCATAGCATGATTGGGATGTGGACTATATACTGTTAAAACAAATTCATGAGCCTACAGCATGATAGGATGTAGAGGTATGTGTTGCTAAAATAAATTCATGAGCCCAAAAGCATGCTGGGACTTAACAGTGTGATTGTGTAAAAGTATCCTCAGAGGGTCCAAAAAAGTGGCCAGTTCTGGACACAGTACCTATCCGCCCCGTTATCCTGACAGCAATGCTGGAGCTGTAACTTTTGATCTCACGTAGGGATGAAAGCAAGGGGTTGCTGTGGGAAAAGGCTGATCAAAACATCTCCTCTGTTACTGCATGGTGACAGACTTCCTACCCTTCCCTCCCTGCATGGTGTGTGGATTACTACGGTTATTTTCTGTCTTCAAAATTGCCAGAATACAGGAGTTGTAAGGTAAGCCTAACATTTTTATTATTACTGATTTATAAAATAAGAAAAATGGGAGCAAAGATAAGCAAGCAAGATCAAATCCCTGAAAAGGGAACACCTGTATATTTTATGTATTTTAATTATGGGAAGGAAAGTTGTAAATATCTGTATGACTGGTTTCAGCTTACTAAGAATTGTGCTGGTGGGGTATTTCCATTAAATGAAACTTATGATAAGACTAAATTGCTGCCATTAAAAGGCACTTTAGAAGAAAAAACAAAGCAAAGTAAGTAACAAATGTCAGTATTTTATTCTTGGTATACCGAAGCTCTTGAAAGGGAAAAAGAGTCAGCATTAAGGGGGTTACAAAATGCTAATAAACAGCTGTTGCAGCAAGTAAAAAATGTTAAGAAAGCAGTACAGACCAGTAAAAATGGATCCCTTTATCCTGTTTTGGCAGGCTTGGGGGAAAAAAAGCAGAGACTTTTAAAGAGGATAATAATCCTCTAGTAGCTACTGAACCCCACCCCCATATGTACCAGTACGGGTGGCCCCTGTACAAGAATCTGCTGTTTCTCAGACCTCTGCATTTTTGAATACAAGCTCAGCTTGGTACTGTTACATCTCATCTTAGTTCTCCTGTCCACTTCTTATCTTTAAAACAGGCATCTGCAATCAAAAAGGTTTTCCTTTCTTCTTCTTCCTGTCATTCTCAACAAGCTGCTACCTTTCCAACAGGACCACTAATGTTTGACACTCCTGTGGCTCATCACAAGCGCTCACATGATAGGGTAGGACAAAAGGCTATTGCCTCTGCAGAATATTTTTTTTGGCACTTTTAAAAAAAATGGGGGGCTAATGCTGATTTGCATACTATGTCTAAATGTTTTCTAACTAAAAGAAGAGAAAAAAAAAACATCCATGAAGGTTTAAGGAGGAATAAAAAAAAACTATTACAACCCTACTTTGACAGATTTAAACCAGATGCTTTGGAAAGTTACTCCAATGAAATAAAAACACAGTTACTTAAAAAGATTAAAATAAATTACCAAAGAAAATGCACTAATAAATAAAAGGATAGCACTGGTAAATTACACAAGTGTGTCAGGCATGTAGGCAAAATAAAAAAAGCCCCTGCAAATTATTTGTCATCTTAAAGCAGTGTTTGCTAAACATTCAAAAATACTAGATCTAAATAAACAAGCTAATCCATCTATTGCAGCTGCCTTTGTGCAGAGTTTACAAACCCTGTACAAAATCAAATAAAGCAAGTGCGTATAGACTGGCAAAAAAAAGACTTAAAGTCCATACTAAGTGCTGCAAATCACCGTACTGACTATGGCAGGGTAATAAAATAAAAATAAATCTTAATCCCTTTGCTGCCACTAAAAGATCCTATGTCCCTATGTTAAAGTAAAAATAAATGCAAAGCCATTTCTATTCTTGGTAAAACTGGCAACACCAGGTCTGTATTAAAAGTTACTTCAGACAGTTAAATACCAGTATAAAAACAAAGTAAAGGCAGTTGGTGTAACAGATGCTACTGTTATGTATCCTGTTTCAAAACCCATCCCCATATTTATTTAGGTCTGATTAAAGAAAAGCATTCTTTTCTTTTGAGTACTACTGCACCAGTAAACCTACTAAGAAGAGATTTATTATGTAAGCTGGGTTGTATTATTTATTGTACCCCAGAAGGGGTGAATCGAAATGTTCCAACAAAATCAGAGGGGGAAGTATTGGCAGTTTTAGCATAAACTGAAGAACAGCCTGCTGGAAGCATACAGGCAAATAAAGAGTTACTACAGCAAGTACCTGCCAACTTGTGGGCTAAGCATCTAGGTATACTGAAATCAGCAATACCAGTAAAAATAAAATTAAATCCATCAAAACCTCTCCCCAGAGTTCCACAATATCCACTAAAGCCCAAAGCAGAACAGGGAATCAAACCTGTAATTCAGTCTCTAATACATCAAGAAATAATAATACCAGCTAAAAGCCCTTGTAATACTCCTATTTCTCCAGTGCAAAAGCCAGGAAAAAATACTTTGTACAAGACTTAAGGACTGAGTACTACCTACTTTTCCTGTTGTTCCAAATCCAGCAACAATACTGAGTTCCATACCACCTACAGCTAATTATTTTTCTGTGATAAATTTATGTTCAACATTCTTTTCTATACCAATGGTGTCCCCGGCTGTGTGCTCCATGAACTCAATGAGGAATTAAACCCGCAGTTAGGACAGCTGTTTAATCTTAGCCTCACCTCAGGATACCAATTTCTATACCAATGGTGTCCCCGGCTGTGTGCTCCATGAACTCAATGAGGAATTAAACCCGCAGTTAGGACAGCTGTTTAATCTTAGCCTCACCTCAGGTTACATACCCAAGGAGTGGCGCACGGTGACTGTGGTCCCACTTCACAAGGGCGGTGCCTCCACCGACCCTGGAAATTGCCGTCCCATTAGCTTGACAAGCCTTATCTGCAAAGCCATGGAGAGGATCATAATGGAACTCATAAATAAAGACATAGGGAACTTGCAGACTTTGGATCCAACCCAGTTTGGCTTTGTCAAAGGCAGATCATGCCTTTTAAACTTGGTTGACTTTTCGAGACAGTCACCAAGGCCATTGATGAGGGAAAGGCAGTCCATACAGCCTACCTTGACCTGGCAAAGGCCTTGACACAATACCCACTCAGGTATCATCAAAAACTCATCAGCTTGAATGTAAACCCATACATCACAAGATGGGTTGCAAACTGGCTAAGTGACAGAACCCACAGGGTCAGAGTTGCTGGAGCCATGTCAGACTCAAAGCCTGTCACAAGTGGTGTCCCACAGGGCTCAGTCCTGGGACCACTCTTGTTCGGCATCTACTTTTCTGAAGTACAAGCAAACACAGGAGGGTTATGGCTGACAAAGTTTGCAGATGACTGCAAACTGGCCATAGTCGAAAACACATCTGACACAGATATCCTTCAGAAGGGCCTCACAGAAGCGGATAACTGGTGCCAGAGCCATGGCCTAAAGTTAAATGCCAAGAAATGCATAGTCATACCCTTCGGGAAAAACAAGGTTACCCTAGCTACTATATAGGTGGCAATCCACTGAGCACAGAAGAAGTCATCAGGGATCTGGGGACCCAGGTTGACAGTAGCCTTTCGTTTGACACTCATGTTGCTAAAGTAGTTAGGAAAACCTTCTACATTGCCCACCTGATCATGAAGGGATTCACATCTAGATCAAGGGAGGTCATCGCCCTGTACTCATCACTCATTAGACCTATGATTGAGTACAATGCCCCATTCGGAATGTATCTGACCAGACACCTGCAGCAGCTGGAAAGGCCCCAAAAGTTCCTCACCAAAAGGATAAAGGGTCTCAAAAATATGTCTTATGCTGCCCGACTGAAAGAACTCCAGCTCTATTCAGTCTCATACCGCTTGCTCAGAGGTGACCTGTGCCTGACATATAAGGCCATGTCAAACCCTGATTTGATGAATATGCTTCACCTCAAAAAATCTAGATCCCTCAGAACCACAAGGGTGGGAGACTTGAACCTTGACACGGTTATTAATAGAACATGCTGGAGGGACAGATTCATCACCCAGAGACTCCCTATGCTGTGGAACAAAATCCCGGTACATGTGAGGCAGAGCACCTCGCTGGCCTTGTTCAAGAGGAATCTTGACCAATGGATGGGGGATCGCAGATATACCCCAGTGATTACTTCAGTGTCACTGCTTGACAGAGGCACAGCAAAATAATAGGCATAGTTTTATTCAAACTAAAGGGGTGGCGAAAGCCAAATAACTATGGGCTAGGCTTATAAATGCCCTTGGGCAGATAGCCTAGTATGAACCTATGAACCTATGAACCTATAATTCACCCTGACAGTCAGTTTCTGTTTGCTTTTACTTATCAGAGACAGCAATATACCTAAACACTGTTGCCACAAGGATATACTGAATCTTCTTCATTATTTTCTCAAATTCTACAACATATTTGGAAAATGTGACATTTTGGGGTGGGTCTGTCTTAGTACAATATGTAAATGATTTACTGATAGCACCAAATTCCTTTCAGCAATGTTAACAGAATACCTCGCGTCTTCTGACTATCCTTGCAGGAAATACCTTGCATATTCTGACTATCCTTGCAAAAAAAGGATACAAAGTGTCAACAAAAAAGTACAGCTGTGGTTACCTCAGGTATGTTATCTTGGTCATTTAATATCTCAGAGAAGGATCTTACAGTAGCTATCCATCACTCTGAATCATCTTTATTACTTAAAATAAAACTCATCCCTTCTTGACTGCATGTCTAAGTAGATATGAACTTACACTTCTTTCTGATCCATCTATTTCTCTGATCTGCTGTCCTGTTCTAAATCCTGCATCTCTATTGCCTACTGCTGAGGATTGGCAAAGAACATGATTGTGTGTGTGTAACTATTTGCTTTCTCCTAGGAAGGACTTAAAGGACACTCCTATACCCAATGCTGACATGCATCTGTTTGTAAATAGTTCCTGTTAAAGAGATCAAAAAAAAAGTTGATCTTGGAAATAGCAGTCTGCAGCGAGGAAACAATATTGCTGCAACAAAGATTAGAGGGTGTTCACTCTGTTCAAATAGCTGAGCTAGTGGCTTTGCAAAAAGCCTGTGAGTTAGCCAAAGACAAGATGGCCAATATTTTTACAGACAGCCGTTATGCTTTTGAGGTGGTACATGACTTTGGGCAACTTTGGAGAGAGAGAGGGTTTTTAACTTCTTCAGAAAATCAAATAAAACATTCAGGGTACATAAAATCATTGTTAGATGCACTTTTGTTACCTAAAAAGCTGTCTGTAATCAAATGTTGTGCCCATCAAATGGGAATAGATGTTGTAATAAAGGGCAATGACTTAGCAGACCAAGCTGCTAAATAAGCAGTAGTAAATTATTGCAAACATCTTTACATTTTGACAGCAACAAACTACAACAGTAATCACGTGTTTGATTTTGCAAAGTTGTCAGCCTTTCAAGCTGAAGCATCACAGAAAAAAGTTCTGAGGTGGCTCATGGATGGATGTAAAAAATCCTCTGATGGCATATGGCAATATCAGGACGGCCGACTGGTGGCGCCTGCCTCTTTGCTACCTTACCTGGTAAGGGCATATCATCTACCAGCCCATGCAGGTAAGACAGCTTTATTTAATCAAATTACCTGAAATTGGTATGCCCCTCATGTCTCCTCTTTGATACTTCAGTATGTATAAAATTGTAGTGTATGATTAAAATATAATGTAAGTAAACATGCCAGCAGTAAGGTTGCATGTTTACCTCCACCTTGGAGACTTTTGTTATATACAGCTGGATTTCATCCAGATGCCTAAGACTAATAATTTACAATTTATTTTGGTGGTAGTGTGTATGTTCTCAGCAAGGGTAAAAGCTTATGCATGTTGCAAAGCTAATGTAGTCACAGTTATTAAAAAAATGTTATCTGATTATATACTGAAATTCGATATACCCAGCATTGTTAACAGTGACCAGGGAACTCATTTTAATAATAATCTGTTTAAAGAGTTATGTAAAGCTTTTAATACTAAGTTGAGTCTTCACTGTCCCAACCATCCTCAGTCATCTGAATTAGTGGAAAGGGTAAACAGGACCCTTAAAAATAAAATTTCAAAGATTTGTGCTGAAACCCACTTAAAGTGCCCTGAAGCCCTTCCCTTTGCATTAATGAGTATGAGGGCCTCACTGAATGCCACCAAAAAATTGAGTCCATATGAGATATTAATGAAAAGACCCATGGCCCTTTCAGCTACCCCTCCAGTAAAACATGCTGATTTAACTTTGTCAGATGATGCTCTAATTTCTTATTGTAAGAGACTTCTCAAAATTTTGCAGCAATATCATCGATCAGTGAGAGCAGCATTACCAAAGCCTCCTGACCAACCCTGTCACCAACTACAACCAGGTGATTGGATTATGTTAAAACCTTTCAGAGAAAAAACTGCCTGAGCCCGAGGTGGAAGGGGCCTTTCCAGGTCCTACTCACCACTGTGACTGCAGTTCACTGTGCAGGACAACCAAAGTGAATCCATTCATCTCATTGCAAAAAGACCTGTCATGTAGAGACCCCAGATAAATCATCGCAGCCAACAGAGGGAGATTGAGGTGTGACAAATAAATCATCTGCCCAGTGAAAAGGTCAACTTCAGTAACAGTCCATAATGAATCCAGTGACAACAGGTACTTTTGCTTTGTTTCTTCTGCTGTTTCCTTCTATAAACTGGTTGAGAAAAAAACAGTTTCTTGCTGGTCCTTCGGCAATATGCCAAAAATCTAAACAAAACAAACTGCTGAATATGTTTGCATATACCTCATTATTCTAAGGCAAAAATTCTTATGATTCCTATCTCTGCATCACAGGTGTCATTTGAAAGGACCTTAATGACATCAGCTTAACCTGGCACAATGTAACTGATTTTTCAAAGGTTGTGTTTCTTCAACTTGCAACCACACAATATGGAGTCACATGTTATGCCAGAAATGGGACTGTATCATTAGGAAAAAGCAAAAGTAATGACACCAGGCATAAAAGATTGTTAAACTCTTTGCACTTAAAAAGCTATGACTGGAGGTGTGGCATGGGCATGATAAGTGACTGTTACTACATCTGTGGTAATTGTGCCTACCCCTGGTGACTACAGACTGGTCTAGATGTTGCTTTGTAGGCTATATTACTCATGCTATTTAACATTTCGAACACCCACCAGCAGGTAGACTAAAAAATAAGCAAACAATCCACTGGACTGAGCAAGTATTTTCAATGTTTAATCCTGCGTATGGAGTGCAAAGGACAATGCTTGAAATCATCATACTTGCCCAAGTTCTACAGGAGTTGGCCAATGAAACTTCACATCACATCAAAATGGCAAATTGAAAAATGACTAAAATGCAAACTGTGGTGTTACAAAATCGAATGCCACCTGATATAATGCTTGCTGCAAAAGGTGGGGGGGGTCATGTGCCCTCATAAAGAGTCGTTGCTATTCATATATTAGTGACTATCATGATAAACAGGAAAAACTGTCAAACTTCATGAAACAAAGGGCAGTATTTTTGGTAACCTGAAAACTAATGTAATCCAGAGAATTGTCATTGTACTTTTTATTATATTTGTAATAATTTTAGCATTTTCTATTCTAAAGGCTGTGATGACAAAATGTTTAACCTCGCCTGCACATAAAATGCCACTGCATGCACAAATCAATGACTGTTCTATTTTAAAAAAATATATAATGACTACTATGACACTGAGACATATTTTATCAAGTTAAGAAAATAAAAATATAATTATATGTATGGTATGACACTAATAGTGTCAGAGGGAGAAAACTGTTATGGGACAAGACCAGCTTATTAAAATGTATATTAATTTCAGCTTCTTAATGATGCTATAATATGATTGTTTTAAGCAAATATAATTTGTATGCAGGGCTGGAAAAAATACAGCTTCATAAGCCACAGTATCACTGTTCATTTTAAACTGTATTCCTTTAGTATGTAATCAGGGAGAATAGTATGCGTTGCATGAAGTGAGGTGATGTAGTTATTACAAAAAGAAATTTGTTAGCCTGACTCCTCCAGGCTAGGAGTGCATTGTTGCTAGGGTAGGTTTGAAACATCCAAGGTCAGAAACAAGACCCCTTGGAAGCAGGTAAATCATGTATAGGAAGGTGTTCACATGAAGTCTGAGGCGAAAATCATGAGGGATGAGGACATTTGCAAAGTTTTCTATAGGACACAGTCATTATAACATCATGAAATTGCATGAGCAGTTTGAGAAAAAAGTATAAAATTACAGATTTTGTATGTAAAGTGAGAATGCTTCATCAAGAATTTTGAAGACTAAGTCCCAGCGCTGTAAAAATAAAATTTCTGTTTGCACATCCTGAAGTGTTGTTCCTGACTAAAGGCATATAAGGTAAATTCTTAACTCTTAATGTTATTTATTTATGACTATAACACCTCCAAATGTATGGAAAAGACAAGACCCAAACTGGTCAGGGAGGCTGCCAGGAGACCTACAGCAACACTGCAGGAGTTGCCAGAATCACTGGCAAGTACCCATTATGTACTACATGTGACAACTATCTCCCGTATTCTCCACATGTCTGGCCTGTGGGGTAGGTTTGGAAGATGGAAGCCTTCTCACACACTGAACAGCATCCAGGTCTGGCAGATTTCTCCAGAAAAATATATCAGGTCCCCCATTAGCATGTGGGGAAATGTGTTATGGTGTAATGAGACCAAGGTTGCACTTTTTGGCCACAATACCAAAAGGTTTGTTTGGCAAAAGAACAACACTGTGCATCACCAAAAGAACACCATTCTCATGGTGAAGCATGGTAATGGCAGTGTCCTGCTCTGGGGTTGCTGTCCATAAGCTGGAAGGTGGCCCATTGCCAAGGTGGAGGGGATTAGGAAGAGTTCAAAATACCAGGCCCCTTTGGCCCAAAATCATGTGTCTGCTAGAAAGTTGTGGATGGAGAGGACTTACACCTGTCCACACAACACTGACCCATACCACACATCAAAATCCATAAAAGAATGTCTTCACCAGAAGACAATCAATGTTTTGGAAGGGCTCAACCACAGTCCACACATACATCCAATAGAGAATCTGTAGGGTACCCTGAAGAGGCCTGTGCAGAAGTGATTCTCTCACACTCTGACATAGATGGAGGGCTTCTGCAAGCGAAAGTGTACAAATATTGCTATGTCGAGATGTGCCATGCTGATAAACACATTCCCAAGAGGACTAACTGCTGTTATGAAATCAAAAGGTGCTTTAACAAAGTATTAGTTTAAGAGTGTGCACAGTCATGCAACCAGCCTATTGTGCGTATTTCAACTTCTACATGTTACCCCTAACCAATGTGTTTGTTCTTCAATTGGATTGCACAAGTTATAGGTCATATTAAAGTTGGAAAATGTTATCACATGATTTCTGTGGTCTCATGTTATATATCAGACAAACCAGACATGTTAACAGGGGTGTCTACACTTATAATGTCACTGTAAGCTTAGAAGGTTATTAATGTAACTGGTTCTGTTGTAACATACCTGTACTGCAGGTTTTGAAGTGTGAGACTCAAAATATATCATTAAATAGTGACACCAGTCTTCATATAATTCCAGTAATGTGTCAGACAAATAAAGTATTTATGACGAACAGGCCAGAAATATGAGCCACACATGTAGACATTCAGCAACAATCTGCACAGTTGAGAGGTATGCTCATTAAAAGTTGCCACTGTGCTATACAGTTGAACAGCAGTTATGTGTACATGGGTGCAGTGTGTGCTACTTGAAGGCCCATCACCTACTAACACTACTCACATATCACAGAGGTGTATATAAGTCATAACAGGAAATGGAGAGGTGTATACTGTATGATGTTGAGGGTCTGTCCAGGGTGTGTATGTTGTGGTCTGACTGTGTTGTGAATATCAACAGTTGGCTATTGTGAGGTCTGTGTAATGCCTGTCTGCCACCTCACCTGTATGTGTGTACATGTTTGTGCGTGCTTGTGCATGTGTGTGTGTGTGCGTGCATGTGTGTGTGTGTGTGTGTGTGTGTGTGTGTGTGTGTGTGTGTGTGTGTGTGTGTGTGTGTAGCAGCAAATGATATAGTGCAGGTATTGATTTACATATGTTGTCTTTCCCGCTCAGGTGGTCATGCTGGTCACAGTCCCTCCCATTCAGTATCTGACATCAGGGTTTCTGCAGACTCTGGCAATGATGATGGTCATATTCAGGCACAGGTGGTGTAGTCAGGGGCTGAATCTGTGCCATCGGTTGGCATCCCACAGTCATCTACAATGTCCCGGCACACAGTCACAATGCCCACACATGCCACATCCCCAGCAGCCACAGATGATGGACAATTGGCAGGTGGTGGCATGGAACAGGCTAGTGTGATGACTATGGCAGGTGTGAGTGTAGACACTGTCCATAGCCAGAGTGCAGGCGAGGTCCCACACAGGTGGATGGACAGGGGTGCTCACAGGAGGACTGCTGCTCGTCAAGCCACTGTCACATGTGCCACAGCAGGTGTCACCAGATGCATGTTTCAGGCTGTCATGGATGCACAGGCACATAGTGAACACAACACCAGACAAATACTCAGGGTGGTGGATGCAACTCTTCCTGGTTTATGTGGCGACATACGTGACCTTGTTGAGGCCACATGCCAAAATACTGAGGTCATGAATAGATGATGGGGTGAGACCTTGGCAATCCTCAACCATGGCATGTCTGAGTGTGTGGTGGGAGATGGGCATCGGCCATGTAGATGTAGTTCAGCATCAGCATCACCTGAGAGTCTACGGGGCCGTGCACCTTCAAACTCTCATAGTGGAAGTGACACCAGCACTGATATCTATTTGAGTGGTAGCTGTTAAACCTGGAGGTAGTGGAGGTACAGAGTTGTAGGTTGGAAAGTTTGTTTAGGAGGATGGGATGGAAAACAATATCAAATGCTTTGGATAAGTCAAGGAATAGGGTCAGGAATACCCCTATCACATTTACGCAAGCAACAATGAATACCACCTTAAGTCACTTTTCCTCAGTCATCAGAACATACAAGATAGAGGGCACCAAGAAACCAAATGGTGAGTGTTGTTTTCCATAGGAAGTCACTGCTGTTGCATTTTTTACTTTTGTACTGGCAATAATACCTTCATTTTGGAAGATTTTCCCCTTCTTCATGTTTGTACAACTGCAGAGTTGGTGTATATAAGTTTTGAGTTTGGGAGGAATGTTCTCCACATTGAAGGATGAAGTGAGATTTGCCTCCTGCAAAAACACTTGAAGTTTAGTTTTTCACCTTTACGTATGTTGGGCATAAGTCTCTGGCATTGTGGCATGCTAGCATTTTGTCATTCAGATTTCCAAAGTAGAGCCTTGTTTTCCTCTTTTTTGTGTTGACTATTTAATTAACAAGTTGTGCTCTCATTTTATTAATCCAGCTCTTAAAAGTTTCATTCATTGGACATAAGGTACATCTGCAGTCACTCACCCACGGGATTCTTCTGGTTGGCCTTCGATTAGCCATACAACTTGATTATTATCATTTACCATGTCATCTGCATTTACAGTCAGCAGGTCTGATAATGCTAACTGCTTTTATGATCTGACAATGATATGCTTAATTAGTGTTAAGTAATTTCATCTCTCCAGCCTTAACTAAGACTACTGTAAAATATGAATCAGTCATAAGAAATTGGAGTACCTATCTTACAAATAATGGCCATTCTTTCATCATCTCGTTATCCAGCCAGGTTTTGAGACTCTTTCAGAAAGTAATATTCCTCTGTCACTGTCAAACCAACTAATACTCTGAGAGAAAAACATTTTAAAATAAAATCATTTTAGTGGGATAATTTGTTTTTTACAAAGAACATCAAACTGCACAGAGTTTCAAAGGGCTTCTAAATTTGGAAGTTTCCAAATGCCATCCATGAGAATTCAGTTCAGAAGACAATAGACAAAAACTTTCAGGTCCATGCCTCCTCTTAACATTAGAGCATTAACTTATTTCCTTCCTTTACTAAGAGACTAACATCAAAGGTTAACACAGGCATTCATGAGAGGACAAGATTATCAGGGATGGTATCCAGCTGTTAAGATTCTCGTTTATCTTAGAATAGTCATCAGTTAATCTAGTTGAAAAATCTATGACACCTGTTAGCATGTATTGTTAATAAACTTACCTGCCATGTTAGAAAAGCAATTAAATGTTAACTCCTGCAGCCTAGAGACACTGCATTTATTACAGACTTCTTTATTGTTTTTTTTGTTACCATTCAAACAAAATCTTTGTAAATTAAGAATGAAAAGATAAGAGATTCTTTGCACGTGATGATGTGAATGCACTATCAGTATGAAAAGTTAAAACTGCAACATGTTCAGTGTGTGATTAATTCAAAAAGAAGAAGAAGGGACATAGCACAGTATCTGGTATTACGCTTACACATCGGTTTTGAACACCCATTCCACTGATGTACATGGCAGATGGTTCACAAAAAGACTACTGTAAACACGTGTTCACATCTGGTGTGTCTTTTTGTTTATAAGATTTGAAAACATACCAGTCATTGCTAGAATAATCCTTACCACAGCAGTATGAATTTGTCATATTTATAATAAATATTGCTGACTACATGATTAGTTATAAAAATATTCAATTTATATTTTTAAAATATCATTTTTATCAGTTTAGCATTCCCTGCAGATATCGATAGAATGCCTAGAAATTTAGGATGCATTTTTTCTTTCATGACATCCTTCTGTTCTGTAAATGTATAAACAATAGTCACTAAATACTTGTAATTTTTTATTTTTATTTTCTACTTTAAAAGTATGGCTGTGTTGATAATGCTCTAATAAATGATCATAGAAAATTAAAATCCTTTATATAAGATCTTGTATAACCTGTCAGATGACATTTTTAAATAAAGTATGCTGCCCAGAGCAGAGCACAGATTTCAGGAGGTTGGGGTTTCTCAGGCAACTGGAACAATAGCACTTTACTATTTTCTTAGCTAACCAAATAGCACTGTCTTCTTGATGTCAAACTGATGACATACATTCCGAGTACCAGATTTATGTCAACATCTGCATAATATTTTAGACTGCAATATAAACAAAACAGTCCATTACACAAATCAAAACATCTGGTCTTTAAAATGGATCTATATAATCAGCCAAAACCATATAGTTAATCATAAATACTTCAGATAAAGAATGAACCATATAACCTATGACATTTTCATGAATTTGTAGCATATTTTAATTTGATGGAAATACTAAATTGTGTGTTAACACTATCAGAATAGAATGGAACCATTATTTATCAATATATTAATTAAAAACATAAGCTGGCTGATGTGGGAGATATTTTTAACTCTCATTTGTACCAAATGACACTAATTTATATTTGACTGTATATTTCATTAGTTGCATCTTTCCAATGCATAAAATCAAATTATAAATAAAGAAAGTGTGTATATTATTATACTTAAAAATATATGCAGGATATGTGGAACATGCAATTAAATAACTGGATTTGTAAAGCCATTGTATAGAAATCAAATATTATGTGCAACCTGGATTGATGACTATTCTCCGGCTTCATTATCGTTCCATGCATGACTAAGGTAGTCATGCATGGAATCGCCCATTTAGAATCCTGATGGCAGCGCGCCATGCATATTAATGAAGGAGTGCTGCCTGAGCTCCTAATCCTACACAGAGCGTGGACGAGTGCAAGGGACGTGTCTGAGAGCAGAGCTGTCACAATATATACACCCCTGCAATGAAGGACTGCATAATGATAGTAAGCATAGAGCGAGACTGCTTATAGATGTATGTATATCCCCAGTGACATCCCCCCACATGTATAAAAGCAATACTGAAGAACAAAAATAAAAGTTTTTTTTTTTTTTTTTTAATAAAATGAAGTTTAACCATAGTTAAAAGTTAAACCATAGCAGGTTTGCCCATCGTTTAGCTACGGTTAATACAGGTTAAATAGGAGAAAGAGGATAAAAAGCAAGATATATGCAAATGAAGCAGTACAGCAATAGTGTAGTGGGCAGAGCATTCGCCTAACAAGCAGTCATTCCCGGTTCGAGTCCCACTGCAGTATATTCCTTTTTCCCTTCCAAATCGCTTGTTATGATAAATATTTCTATTGTATAACCTAATAAATAACATATATTTCTGAACTGCAATACTGCATTTAATGTAGATGTAAGGAGTCAGTGTCATAATGCTGCAAAATCCACAGATAATCACGTGACCCATACAGTATCACAGATCCAAATGGAAGGTAAACTGTCTAATGAATGATAACGCCATACATTTCTTCAATTTTCCTCCTCCCTAAGACCCATTACACTATTACTGTCTAAAATGTAGCACTAGTAAGCGACAGTAAGTGGTAGTAAGCACTCTTAAGCACTAGTAAGTGGGTTTAAGGCCATTTGCACAGGGTAAGCAATGCGCACACAGGTGAAGCAAGATTGTAGCTAACTCTCTGTAAGCATATGTAACCGGAGGTTAGCATCACTTACCCTTACGCAAAGCCACGCAAACCTGCTTACAAGTGCTCAAAAGTGCCTTGATCACTCAGTATGCATCAGCCGCCATTCTGGGCAGGAAAAAATAACCAGGCTTTGCAGGTTGTGAACCCAGGACCCTGTTCTTTTCAGTCACAGTACTTAACCACTAAGCCAACACAACAGTACATAAAATTGTGGTTTTAATAAACAAATCTCTCCATAGGAAAACAAGCTGAACATGTGAAAGGACTTTCTATACAGCCTTATGTTGTATACCCAGCTACATCACATATATATGTGAACTGGAGTACTGCAGTAAGCACAGATGTGCGGTGTTATTCTAATAAAGTGTAGAAGTCCCCAGGACTCCATACAGAGTATGTACACATGAATCATGGATATCAGACACATATATAACCTGTAATGAATAATAAATCACTGCCAAAAAGCTAATATAATGTTAATTAACTATTAAGCAATGCTAAGCGCTGCACAGCTCAGCTTAGTAAGTGCAAGCAATGTGTAGGGCAGCCAATTCAATCTGCCTATTGGTATACCTCTTTAAGCACTGCCAACCTTAGGTAAGCAGGTGTGCCCATAGCTTAGCCTAGTCAAAACCAGGCAATCACAGAAAAGTGCAGGAAATTGGCCGTATTTAAACCCTGTGGGAATTCTTCCCATAACTGGTTGTAGCTTCCTACTGCAGGCAGAATGGCTGGAGTGGGTGAAGGCACTCGATTTAGAATGCAGCACTGGGGCATCCAGGAGTCAAAAATTATGGAATGGCTTCTGGTAAAACACCATGAGCAAGGCCGGTACCATGGCTCACAGTACAAAAAGGAGGCCTGGGACAGCCTCGCCTGTGACCTCACCAGTATCACAGGTATCCCCCAGACTGGTGAGCAGGTCAGGCACCACCATGCTGACCTAAAGTGGTAGAGGTGGGATGTACTGGAACAGTGGATCCAGGAATCTTGGCAGATGCCTAATGCCCCATTACTGAGTAAGTACTCATTCTATTAAGTAGTTAATAATTGCCTAGCTTGTGGATACTATGGATAGGTATGGCTAAATATCACTGTATTTCTCTGACAGCTGCAGATGAGTGGGCTGCGAACCACCAAGCCCATGATGCTAGGTTGTAAACGCTGAATCGCGAGGCAGGTTAGTAATTATTCTGCATGTACTGTCATAACAAATAAATATAAGATCCTTAGAAAGTGTCATACCATTAAAATAAAGGTGCAATATTCTGTGAATAAAGGTATAACCCCTGGAGTGCTTCTGTTTACTCTTCTTTTATATGTTGTTGTACTGTTGCATTCTAGAAATAGTACTGTTTTATTAAGCAGTGTTACTCACACTGTGGTATGCAGATAAAATGTGTATGAAGTTCTGTATAATGATGTTGGAAGTGCCAAGAGGTCAGTCATATTGTACAACTGAGGGAGGCTTAGACAGAAAACATTAGAAAGCTTTACAACAATTCCCTGATAGCACAGTGTACTGTGATGTTAACTGCAATGTTTTTGTCACATACAGCAGGGGTTTGAATCCCGGGAGTGCTAGTAAGTTGTATGCATAATCATACCCCACAACAGTACAAATTTTGTTAGAATGTTCAGATAGAAAGCTGTATGCATAATTGCACTCAACAACTGTACCGAATTTGCTAGAATGTTCATATAGAAAGTTGTATGCATATTCATACCCCTCAACTGTTCCAATCTGTCCAGCATGTCCAGATAAATGGCCCACATCACCAGCCTGGTACCCTGTTCCCCTGAAAAATCAGTGTGATGATCCAAAAAATGTAGGCAGCTGTTAATGACATATAACTGATCGTCAGACCTGTACATAGTCAGAGAATGTATATGAAAACAAACCTATCATTCTAGCATCCCACCCAAAGTGTATGAGAGCAATTCTCAAAATATGTTGCATTAACACCTGCATCTTGTCACGCCTGTATGTAAGACACAGGTCACATATATAATAATCTACAAACATACCAGTGTACAATATAAGGCCATTGGGTAGTGTAATAATACATGTAAGGGACAGATCACTGCAGTGACTAAGAATGTTATAAAAACTACAAGGATATAGTAGTTGTTAATTGAAGTCTCTCTCTCTCCCCTACCATATGTGCAAAAATAACCCAATTACACACCTCAATCGGTATGCGTATACTCCAAACTTTTGTTGGGACATATGTCCTATTGGTTTATAAATATTCACATTTATTTATATACATGTGCCATGTTAAAATACCCCCATATTGGTGGCCTGTTGCCATCAGTGAAACCTGCATGTTGTTGTAATGGCCACTGTTGTTCCATATATGCATGTGTTCTGCTTGCTCTGCAACTGTTTTAAATCTGGTGTCTTGGCTTAAAGGGAATACCTATGCATGCTGTTATAACTAATCCTGAATGTCGTTGACTATTACTAACCTATATCTTTCTTAAACCTGCTACAACATAGCTCATATGGGAAGGCCGGTCCCAGCGGATCCACCTGGCCCACCTCAGCTGGCCATGGCACTCGGCACCAGCACGTCTGGGGCCCAGCCTGGGACCTCCTCCTCCGTTGGCCCTGCCCCACCTTTGGGTGGAACTGCCGCAGGGGACGGGGCTCGCCCCCTCCTCCGGGAGTGGGGGTGGAGATGAACCTGTCACCTGTCATCAGGTCTGGGCCATGGTGCATAGGGACCCCAACAGGAAGTTTTGAGACCAGCTATGCCAGCTTGAGGGCCGAGTGGTGCAATTAGAGGGTGAGCCTGCCTCTCCTACACAGCCCCCAGCACAGCCATCTTTGGGGCCATGAAGTTGCAGTGGTGACTGCCCATGGGTGGGCACCTCAGTCCCATTGTGTCCATTTGGGGGCTCATGGGCTTGCGACTTCCAAACACCCCTCCCCGTCCAAGGTGTCCCCCCCACATATGTCATATACCGCACCTGTATGCTGACTTGACTGTCTTGTCTGTCATCTAACTCAACCTATCCTCCCCGAGCATACCTACCTGTCCTTCCCCAACATCCCACTCTCACCTTAAAAAAAAAAAGGGCAATCTGTTCCCAAAATAAAAAAAATCGTTCCCGATACATAGCTGTCCATTTTGCACACGTCCACTGGACACATGTAATCTGGTCTTACTGGCATTGTAACATATTATTGTTTTCCTCACCCTTCTCTCAGGGGTTGGAGTGTTCAAATGTACCTCCAAATTCATTGCATATGCACAGCTGTTGCTGTAGAAGAAATGGGCAGCCTTCCCTACACCCTTCCTGCACATCCATAGCTATCTTGCCTACTGTCTTTCCCTCTTTGTGCCCCTTTTTCACCACTTTCCTATCACCCCTTTTTTCTTTTCTTTTAAAGAAATTTGTGTGGGGGTAAGTGGGAGTAAGCACTTTTAAGCAGCAGTAAGCGGGTTTCAGCCTATTTGCATGGGAATAAGCACTGCCTACACAGGTTAAGCAATTTAGAAGCTAACTGAATGTAAGAAACTGTAACCGGATGTTAGCAGTGCTTACCATTGCACAAACCCACGCAAACCCGTTTACAACGGCTTAAAAGTGCCTTAACCATTCTGTATCCAAAGGCCCTTGTTCTGCCCAACAACAAAATAAATAGCCTCTGCAAGGCTCAAACCGAGGACCCTGCATACCACAGGCAATGTGATTTACCACTAAGCCATGGCAGATATACATAACCCTGATGCATACAGCAAAATAAGTCAACAGTGCAGAGAATGTACTTATACATGTAGATGTATGTGTGTGTGTACATATATTCACAACTAAATAGATATATACCTCTCTCTCTCTAGTATATTTATCGATCTATCTATATATAAATATCTACATCTATATATATATATATATATATATATATATATATATATATATATATATATATATATATATATATATATATATATATATATATATATATATATATATATATATATATATATATATATATATATATATATATATTTATATATATGTCAATATATATATGTATGCATATATATATATGTGTGTGTGAGTGTGTGTGTGTGTGTGTGTATGTGTGTATATATATATATATATATATATATATATATATATATATATATATATATATATATATATGGTTCCCCTTTATAATCTCAAAATACTAAAATCTCAAATTTCAATATCTCGTAACTATAAAGTCAAATGGCCCACAATCCCGAAACACACAGTCACGAAAAATACAATCCCGAACATACACAAACCACACACCACATAACACGCACACCATTCAACCCACAACACACAAACTACACAATACTACACTACATCTACACTCACATACACGCATCACACATACACAAACACATCCAATGCTCACACTCATACTTTCACCTCCCTACCCAAACCCACATGCACAACTTACAAAAACACTGACATGCATTCACTTACCTTCACCTCTGTAAAACATCCCGGTAAAACACTTCCCGTCCCATTGCTGCACTGCATAAGCGTGGATTTGAGATATTCGAATTTGTGCTTATGCACTTTTGACATTTTGGTTTTCACCTTTATGGTTCTGAGATACTGAAATTTGAGATTTCAGCATTTCGGGATTGTAAAGGGGAAATATATATATATATATATATATATATATATATATATATATATATATATACAGACATATATCTATAGATATAACAGAGCACATAACAAAGACATATATGACCACAGGCACTGTTAATGGGGGTGAGGGTGCTCAAACAACATACGTCTTACACGTAACAATATTCTTTCCCCCCTTACAAACAGGTCTGCCCTGCAATACAATACCGACTTTTGCAAATCCAATAACCAGGACCTGACACAACATGAAAACAAGATGTTTACAGTAAGCCTTGCCACCTGTATGATGTGAGGCTGGTATCGATAACATATCATACATTACAGTCTGGCTACCATAGTGTAAGTACAATGTGGATGAAATTCAACATTCCTAAGATACATATACATAGACACAGGTATGGAGATACATATATATGTCTATATATATATCTATATATATATATATATATATATATATATATATATATATATATATATATATATATATATATATATATATATATATCTACATACATATATAGGCATATATGCAACTACACATACACACACAGACGTATGTCTAGGAAGATACATTATTAGAGGGTGCACACCACACTGAACAGCCAGTTTCCCTACAGTTGAAACCTCATCAGATGGACAGTGTATGACTCACCCATACAAAAGACAATTGTTGCATGAAACATATACCAACAGAGAAGTCAAAGGATGTAACACCACACACAGATTTGCATATGTTTTAAAGCTTTATTTGTGTACAATTACAGTTTTAGCTGCCATGTCATATTGCAGTTTATACTTTGAAAACAAACAGATTAATGCAACTGTCAAACAGATCATTTAAAACAGTAATCTGAAAGCATAACATATGTTGCTGTCTAGGCCAAGGCCTTCAATAGTAGAACAGAAAATACTGACTGGGCCTCAGGATAACGATCAATCAACAGTAAGTAATGCAGATGTATAGCCCAGCAGCCTCTAACTACACTCTGTACACAATCCCTAGGGGGAAAAGACCTCAGTTTACACAATGGGATGTATCTGCTACATAACAATGCATAACTGAAATCATCACAATTGCACTGACAAACAGAACAGGCTGTATGGCAGTAATCAGTAGGCCAGCAATGTTCACAAGGTGAAATGTATGGTAATGTACAGCCATATACCTTAAGCCAGCTTACTACTGATATACCTCACATGTTGTAACACTGTAGGTTAATGATGGTGCTTAACCCCCCCCCCCCACCAGACTGACTTACAGGAGCATAAAACACTGTTACATACACTGACCTCTGCACTGCAAAGGGCCATACATGTGTTGTGCAGATGGAGCCTACATAGATATATATATATATATATATATATATATATATATATATATATAGACCCTTCCCCACAATATGTGCAGGTGCTCAACAGCACTGGAATGATGGCAGGAATGGCAGCATGACATAATCACTGGCCAGCACATAATAACCCCTGACAGCATGTCATATGGACAAAGCCTGGTATGTCGGTGGAGGACAGAGGCCAGTACACAGGCCCATATGTGAAATAATGTTGTCATACACTGAGCATGTTGCTGCTGTTACAGGATAGTCTGCAACACACACTTAGACTAGAATATGATGTCATAAACACAAATGGATGTAGCCACCTACTGATAGCGCTCAACACACACACTGCCAGTGATATATCTGACACAAGACCTGTGTGGTGGATATACAAACATAGGCCCACATATGAGAACTATGCAGACAGACTGCAGTCCAAAATAAACTAGTATGTACACACAAACCCTGCAACACTGGTGCTATACAATGCATATACCAACACTACCCATACCCTGTCTGTAGTTCTTGAACCTGATACAAATATGTAGCTGCCTTGAGACAGTAATTCCACTTCTGAGAGGTCTTGTTACCTGCTGTCTGTAACACTGCTGGTCACACACAGGAAGGATGTCCACCATACAGGAAAGGTAAAGGACCACGCCCAAATGATGTAAGGATTTATAGTAGTGGGTTGCCATGACAGTGTTAACTGGAAGTACTACACAGCATGCTGCATGCAGGTGACAAGTGCAGAACACTGATTGGTGCAGAAGCCATCATCTGATCATGTGCCTCCCTACAAAAGTCATGCTACAATGTATTCAAAGCAGCTCAGTCTAGTTACTGGAGAGAGAGACACTGTCATACAGAGACCAAAACAAACAAACAAAAACAAACAAACAAACAAACAAAACAAACCAACAAACCAACAAATCAACCAACAAACCAACAAACAAACAGGCTAGGCCTACAAAAAGAATTTTGTGAAGAGACATGAGTCACACAACAGGTATGTGAAGTATATATGCATTTAATTGACTTTAGTACTTGGGTCATAATAATGGGATAGATGATGTTAAATTATTCATATGTACCAGCAGGTGCTGTTGTTGTAATGATGTTCAGCTGAACAAATGCTATGGACACTAGAGTCTGTCCCTGTGGGTAGTGGGCCATAGGCATCAACTGTGCAGAGCAGCACTGACTGACAAGATATAAGCCATCATACTGTGTGCTGTGTAATGGAAAACATGTCTAGTAGTGTGGGCAATAGCCAGTGGTGGAGGTAATGGCATAATGATGGATATGTGGGTTCCAGAGCCCACCACTAGAAGGATACTCAGGGTAATGTGCAATGTAGCATGCTGAAATGCCATAGGTTTGTAATAGGTGTACCTGAAATCTGTCTGTATATATACCCCCCTAATGTTAGGCTGTGTCCATATGTGGCACCTGTCTGTGTTGTAGCAAGGCAGAACACTCCAGCTGTGCAGGAAGGAGAGTTAGAGATTGTGGACCTGATGTCTGAATGTACCCTATATATATATATATATATATATACACATATATATATATATATATATATATATATATATATATATATATATATAGATATATATATATATATATATATATATATATATATATATATATATATATATATATATATATATATATATATATATATATATATATATATATATATATATATATATATATATATATATATATATATATATATATATATATATATATATATATATATATATATATATATATATATATATATATATATATATATATATATATATATATATATATATATATATATATATATATATATATATATATATATATATATATATATATATATATATATACATATATATATATATATATATATATATATATATATATATGTATATATATATATATATATATATATATATATATATATATATATTTATACATACACATATATAGAAATATATACATGTCTGTGTCTACGTATATACAAAGACACACACATGTGAAGATATATACATGCTCCATATTTTTGCATCACAGTGCTGCATGCTATGTGGGAGGAGATATCACACATATCAATGCACACAAATTTACAGCAGTAACTATGTGCAACATGGACAGGTATGTCACTTATGAGCCCCTTGTTGGGACCTCATTGTCCTTGTCTATGAAAGTGGGATTAGGAATTCGGGGAAGGATAGCAGGTATAGTTGTGGCAGTTGTTTGGGTTGGTAGATAGAGAAGAGAGCATACAGGGGTGGTATATGACACATATGGTTTTCAAACACCCTGGATGGTGAGAGTCGTCTGTAATATGGAAGCCACATCAGCCCCCATATGGCCACAATGGGAACAAGACTCCCACCCATTGACAGTCACAACAGCAGTTTCACGGACCTAAATCTGAGCTGGAGTAGCATGTGGACCCTTTGAGTGTGCACTGAGGGCTTCATGGTGCTGTAGCATACCCCCCTGGTTTGTGTGTAGCTCCCCATACACCAAACCCTGAACCTGACCACAGGTTACAGGATCATGTCTGTGTATGCCCCCGGGGGGACACACCATCCCCTGAGGAGGTTCCACCTGAAGGTAGTGTGGACCAGTAGGCCCCAGGATGGGTCCCACATGTGTCGTGGCCTGGTAATATGGCCAGATCATGTTGGAGAGGTGGCTTTGCTGGCAAATATCCCTAAACATAACGTTGTATATCTATTATAGAACATATGTGGGTAGTAATATTCTACACAATCCCTGAACATGTCCAAGAGCATGCATAGATATTCCCAATAACACAGAATGTCAGATGTGCAGCAATCAGATAGCAAGCATACCACATACATATATGGACCATAGTGGCCTGACAATGCCATGCAGGTGAATAATGTGTAACATGCCAGCAATTATAGTGTCCATACAGGGAACATGGACACAGACACATAGCACAAAGTGTATTAGAATACAATACATATATATCCCAATGTTAGTTAAGGTGTGCCATACCTACTGGTTTTTGTGAATAGTTTGTTGTTGCAGATTAGGGGGGGACAGAAATGTACATTAAGAACTATGGTAACCTTGCTGATTTGCTCAGACCTGTTTCCATCTTTATGTCTTTCAGGCAACATGAACATAGGGAGGCTTCCAACATACCCTGCCAGAGAAATGGAAGTCATCCTTGGATACCTCACCAACCACTACCCCATACTGTTTGGAAGGGGAGCAGAGGAACAGCAGGAGCGGACTGCTCCTTAGAATGACCTAATCCACAGGGTCAATGATGTCGGACACCATAGCTAAAGTTATGAGCAGGTTTGGCATCGTTGCTCAGACCTGCTTCACAATGCCCGTCGCTGTGCTGCTGCAGTCTGGGGGGATCACCTTGCAATTGGGGGGTCATGCAGACCATCCCCCCCTGACACGAGTGGAAGATCTACTCACCAGGCTCAGTGCACCTGCCCATAGAAATCAACATCAACTGCCAGACAGCATTTTGGAGGTAGGTGGTACTTACGCACCAGCTGAGGAGCGTGCAGGTAAGACCACAGGGAAAATAAGTAGACCACTGTTGCATATCCATATGCATCTGTATAGGTAGAGCATCTTCTTCTTCCTTTGGTTTTTCCTGGTTAGGGGTTGCCACAGTGGATCACCTCTTCTCATTTCTACCTGTCATCTGCATCTTGCTCTGTCACACCAACCACCTGCATGTCCTGTCTCACCACATCCATAAACCTTAACTATGGCCTTCCTCTTCTCCTCTTACCTGGCAGCTTCATCCTTAGCATCCTTTTCCCACAAATAACCAGCACCCCTCCTTAGCACATGTGTAAAGCAATGCAATCTCACCTGTTTGGCTTTGGCTCAGAACTGTTCAATCTGGGCTGACCCTCAGATATACTTATTCCTAATCCTGTCTACCCTCATCACAACCAGTACAAATCTTAACATCTTTAGGTTCATAGGTTCATAGGTAGGTACTAGGCTATCTGCTCGAGAGCATTTATAAGGCTAGCCAGAGTGTGTCGGCTTTTGCCACCCCATTGATTAATTAACTAATCCTCTGTCAAGCAGAGCCAATGAAGTGATCCCAGGGGTGTATTTTCTGTTACCCATCCACTCATCAAGGTTTCTCTTGAAGAGTGTTAGTGAGGGGCTCTGCCTGATGTAATTTGGAATTTTGTTCCAAAGCATGGGGAGTCTCTGTGACAGGAATCTATCCCTCCAGCATGTCTTATTTATTGTTGTGGTGAGGTTTATCTCACTAGAGCGCGTGGCTTGCAGTGACTTGGATTTCTTTAGGTGGAGCATGTCCATCAATTCTGAGTTGGAGTCAGGCAGAGATCACCTCTGAATAAGCGATATGCCACTGAGTACAGCCGGAGTTTTTTCAGTCGGGCTGCATAGGACATATGTTTG
This sequence comes from Protopterus annectens, assembly GCF_019279795.1. Classification (NCBI taxonomy): domain Eukaryota; kingdom Metazoa; phylum Chordata; order Ceratodontiformes; family Protopteridae; genus Protopterus; species Protopterus annectens. The sequence goes on along the minus strand of NC_056748.1, from coordinate 952,536,684 downwards.
AGACCAGTAATCCTCTTGGTGAGGTACTTTTGTGGTCTTTCCAGCTGTTGGAAGGGTCTTGTAAGGTACATCCCAAATAGGGCATTGTACTCTATGATGGATCTAATGAGTGACAAGTAGAGGGGCACTATAACTCTTTATTTCTAGATGTGAACCCTTTAGTAATTAGATGGGCCACATAGAAGGATTTCCTAACTACTTTGGCAATATGATTGTCAAAGGAACGATTACTATCTACCTGGGTCCCCAGATCTCTTATTACCTCTTCTGTATTAAGGGGGCTGCCACCTATGTGGTAATTCGTGGGTGTTTTATTTTTCCCAAACGGGATGACTGCATTTTTTGGCATTTAGCTTGATGCCATGACTTTGACACCAGGTGTCCGTCTCAGTAAGGCCCTTTTGGAGGATGTCGATGTCAGCCGGAGAGTCAATTATGGCTTCCAGTTTGCAGTCATCGGCGAACTTGGTCAGCCGTAGTCCTCCTGTGTTTGCCTGTAATTCTGAGAAGTATATGCTGAACAATAGGGGTCCCAGGACCGAGCCTTGCAGAATACCACTTGTAACTGGTTTAGAGTCGGACCTGGAGCCCACTATTCTTACCGTGTGAGTTCTGTCTGTAAGCCAGTTGGCAACCCATCTCATGATGTAGGGGTTTATGTTCATGCTGGTGAGTTTTTCTGTAATACCCGAGTGGGGAATGGTGTTGAAAGCCTTGGTGAGGTCAAGGTAGGCTGTGTGAACCACCTTTCTCTCATCTATGGCCTTGGTGACTGTCTCGAAGAAGTCAACCAGGTTTAGTAGGCATGACCTGCCCTTAACAAAGCTGAACTGGGTCGGGTCAAGTGTTTGGAGGTTCCCAAAGTCTTTGTTAATGAGTTCCATGTTTATGTGCTCCATAGCCTTGCAGACCAGGCTAGTCAGGCTTATGGGGTGATAGTTACCAGGGTCAGTTGTGGCTCCTCCTTTGTGGAGAGGAATAGCCATTGCTGTGTGCCATTCTTTGGGCATGTAGCCTGCGGAGAGGCTGAGGTTGAACAGCGTGTTTAGATGGGGGTTAGTTTGTTCTGTAATTCGTGCAAGATACAGCCTGGGACACCATCTGGTCCCATTGACGCTGTGTTTTTGGCTTTTGAAAGGGCTGTTTTCACCTGTGCGTCTGTGATTTTTGAGACACTACACTTTTCTGGTATTGTTGTGGGCCATTTTGGAAGTGAGAGGGGGGTGAAGTTTGCATTGAATCTATCTGCCAGGATGTTGGCAATATCAGTAGGTTCAGTAAATTTTGTACTATTTTGCATTAGTTCAGTGCATATCTGTGAGTTGCCACTTAGATTCGTAACATAGCTAAAGAAGGCTTTGTGGTTATCTTTTAAATCCTTGGCTATTTTTCTTTCGAAGTTAACCTTGGATGATTTCATGAGGGACTTCAGTTTCTTACTGATACTGATCAGGGATGTCTTTCCTTCTTGGGATTTGCTTTTTTTCTGAACTAGTTTCCTCCTTCTATTGTATAGCCTGTTTATTGCAGGGGTCCACCAAACTGGTTTCCTTCTCTTAGAGGAGTGAGTCTTGGTTTTGCTTGGGGTGGCACGATCCATGCTTCCTTGTAGGTGCTCATAAAGTGCATTTGTAAAGGTTTTTGCATCTTGGGCAGCATTATCCTTTAGCGTGGGGGCTGTGAAACTTACCACCTCTGTCTTAAGTAAGGTGAAGTTTGCTTTAGAAATTTTTTTTACTGTGGTTTCCTTATTTGGGGGTGGTGGGGGGGTGTGGACATCCAGAGTGATTAGTTTATGGTCTGATCTAACCAGTGATGGGTTGACCACCGGTGTGGAATACCTGTCGCCCATGTTGGTGATGACCAGGTCAAATATGTTTTCCCCTCTGGTAGGAGAGTTCACCAGCTGATCCAGGGCATTTGAGTTGATGAATTCCAGGAAGCATTAGGCTTGGGAATTTGTACTCGAGTAGTATTCCCAGTGAATGGTAGGGTAATTGAAATCGCCCAATATCAGTGTGTTTGGTAGGACCTTCATGTTTTCCAGTGTCTCCAGAAAGATGGAGTGGTGGTCCTGGGTCATGGAGGGTGATCTGTAGCAGGCCACAATTTGCATTGCAGATTTTCCCAATGTTATTTGCACATGGATGATCTCAGAGGTATTATACTGTGCCACTAACTTGGAGGTGCAGGTATCCTTGATGAATATGGATACACCCCCTCCTTTTGTGTTTCGGTCCATCTTCTGTGGCTGAAATGTGTGGTGTGAGTTGTAGCCCGGTAGTGCTGGGGTGCTCTCTGGAGCCTTGAACCAGGTCTTAGTTATTGCACAGATGTCGATGTTCTCCATACTGAGGAGTGCTTTGAGCATGTGCATTTTGAGATTTAAACTCCTGGCATTGAGTAGTATAACCCTCATTTTTTTGTTAATTGTGCTGTTTATGGAGGTGGGTTTGACTTTTGAGCCTTGCCGAAAAAAGGCACTATGGGGGCAGCAAGAGCCTTGGCCAGTATTTGAAAGCCTAGGGGTGACAGGTGCAAACCATCTCTTGCAAAGCAACGCGGCTTGTCGAGCATGTCATCCCAGGCTGACAGACACTGGATCCCATTTGAATGACACCAGAAGCTTAGCCAATTGTTGAAATTGATCATTTGTTCTTTATACTGAGGTATCATTCTTGGTGAGGGCAGGATGCTACTCAGGGTCAGGGTCATACTAGCCTGGGCTACATGATCAGATAGGTCTTCCATGTCTCTTTTCATGTAGTCCAGGGTGGTACGTCTCAGGTCATTCACACCAACATGAACAATGACAGAGTCATATTTGTACTTGTTCTGGAGTGACCTGAGTGCTTGTGTTATGTGGTGGATTCTGGCTCCTGACAGGCAGCTAATAGTAACCTTCTGCTTGTCCAGCCTAGTGAGTGGGACGTCAATGTGCCTGACTATAGAGTCACCTGTTACTAGTGTGTTAGGTATGTTATTTCACCTTAAGGGCTGTGATTGTGCGGCACACTGATTTTGTGTTTTATGTGTTGTCTGGTTTGTGACAGGAAGTGCAATTTGTTTGGGTGTCTGCTTTGGAGGTCTCTGATGCTTTTGCAGGTTTTTATTTAGAGCCTCCAAGTATGATTTTGTGTATTTATGTGTATTTTTTGCCAGTGCTGTTTTAGTAGGTCTGTGTGTGGCTGGAGTTGTGGTGCAAGTGTTAACCTTCTCCTCTTGACTGTCTGTTCCAGTCTTGGGTGGAGACAGCTTAGATTCCAGTTTGGCTGTATAATTGCATCTCTCGCATATGTTAGTGTTTTGTGGTAGGAGGAGAGGGCTGTCTGTGTACATGAGGCAGTTGTAACATTGCCTCAGGATACCCAGATTCACCAGCTGGACTGGAGAGTGCAGCTGAAGTTGCCCTTTGGTCATGCCTGAATAGTAGGGTGAGCTGCTTAGATGCTTGGTTGGTGAGGGTGAATAAAGAGTCTTGCCCTGCTGGGCATTCAGTGTCAGGGAATATTAGTGCTTGCTGTTAGGTCTGAGCAAGTGCTGGGCTGTAAGATGCTTTTTGAGTTTTTAGGTTGAGAGTTAGACTAGTTTCAAGGGAAAAACTGAAGAGGAGACTTAGTGGACCCGGGAATAATTTAACTGTAGCTAACCAGCACTGCCCAGCTAACTGGCTGCCATATCCAGCTATGATTCCTTCCTTTTTATCAATGCCACAGTCTCCAACCCATATAACAGAGCTGGTCTCACTACCCTCTTGTAGACCTTCCCTGTCACTCTTACTGGTAATTGTCAGTCAGAAATCAGTCCTGACACTCTTCACCACACACTCAATCCTGCCTGTACTCTCTTCTTCACCTCTCTTCCACATTTGCCATTACTCTGAACTGTTGATCCCAAGTATTTAAACCCATCCACCTTTTCCAACTCTATGCCCTGCATCCTCACCATTCCTCTATCTTCCCTCGCATTCACACACATGTATGCTGTCATAGTCCAGATGACCTTCCTTCCTCACCTCTCTAGAGCATATCTCCACCTCTCCAGGGTCTCCTTAACCTGTTCCCTACGTATCACAATGTAATCTGCAAACATCATAATCCACAGGGACTACTGTCTGAACATGGCTGTCAACCTGTCCATCACCACCACAACTAAGGAAGGGCTCAGAGCTGATCCTTGATGTAATCCCACCTCCACTGGAAAGGCATCTGTCACTCCCACTGCTGATCTCTATGCTGTCACACTACCCTTGTAGATATGCTGTACCCCTATAACATACTTCTCGCCCACTCCTGACTTCCTCACACAATACCACAACCCCTCTCTATGCACCCTGTCATATGCTTTCTCTAAGTCCACAAAGACACAATGCAACTCATTCTGACCTTCTCTGTACATCTACATCAACACTCTCAGAGCAAACATTGCATCTGTAGTGCTCTTTCTTGGCATGAAACCATACTGCTGATCACTAATAATCACCTCCCTTCTTAAACCAGCTTCCACTACTCTGTCCCATAATTTCATGCTGTGAATGGTCAATATTACCCCTCTGTAGTTACTACAGCTCTTCACGTCACCTTTATTCTTAACATCCAGTACCAAAACACCTTTTGTCCACTCATCAGGCATCCTCTCACATTCCAAGAGTCCATCAAACAACCTGGTTAAAGATGTCACTGCCATGTCTCATAAACACCTCCAAGCATCCAGAGGTATGTCATCTGGACCAACAGCCTTTCTATTCCTCATCCTCTTCATAGCTATCTGTGCTTCTGCCTTGTAGAGCATGCATATCTGACATGTCATAAATATTGTTTTCTGCAGAGTAGTAATGAACAGATGTGCATAACTGCTACAATTGTGAACTTGTACCGTTGATGTAGTGTAATGCTGCACCCACCCTGTAGCAAGGCCACAACTGTAGCCACTAACACTGCAACTCTCACACTCTTATGCAGGTCCCTCTGGGATACCACAAAGGCAGCAGCCTGTGGCTGGTGAGTATGGCTTCTATTGATGCTTGCAAATACACAGAGCATGGAATGGCTATGGTATATGCCATGCACACATCTAACACACCTACCCTGAATGCATGCTGTACTTGTTCACGTATTGTTCCTATGAAATGCGCTGCATCACAGTGGTGACCATGATGGGGTATTGGAAAGGTATGTCAGATGGCTGCAAGATAACTAACGTCCTGTCATTGTGAAGTTTGTCCACAGGGATTAACATAATGGTGGCACACACAGCCTACAGTAAAAACACGTGTGAAACATCACCCTTATACAGTGCACCAACAGATTATATACCAGTATTATGATGGCAACTGTTACAGATGTACAGTATGTTATAATGTATTAGTGTGGTCCACATTATTAGCTGGGACTTGGCTGTAACACGTGAGGTGCAGTGTATGGTGCACTGCAAACTGACACATGTGTAGCATCTGGGAAAAGGCTGAAGGTGGGGACGGGTTGTCAGCATGACACACCAGTGCACTGCAGCAGGGAGCCATAAGGATGGTAATAATGGCTGTATCTGCACACAGACAAGGTCAGTAACTGTGGCAGACGTAACTCTACACCCACAGAAATAGTGATGGCAGTGTGTGAACACCAAGGGGTGTGCATATGAGTAGACCTTGCAATCATGCACAGTTGGGGAATATGTATAGGCAGACTGACCATACACAAGCAAATGCAGATGGTCCATGCTAGTATACCCCTTGCAGGAATAGTGACTGTTGTAGTACACATAATGGGTGCAGCAACATGTCATGATAATCATGTGCATACATAGGCACACACAGGACTGTTAGCAATACGGTCAGCATCTGCACACCTAACACCATTAGTAGACACTGCACGTGGATCTACAGGACATATGGCACATATCAGGCTCATGTACTGTTAAAATATGTAGTGTTGTTGTCCCATGGCAGATCAAGGAATGGTGCATCACATCAATAACATTGTGTAGACTCCCCATAGCCATGGTATGATCTGGCAGTTGCCAGTATAATGCTATTGGATTGTTCATACATGGTCTTCTAATGTTGAGAGCTGTAAACCACACATCAAGCATTCACAACGGACATCTGACCACACATCATCCCAGGTATGTTTTGCTGGAAAACATAGGGGCTGTGAGCATTACAGCTGACATAACAGACACAGTATTACACATGTAACAATGGGATGAACACCTGTGAGTTTTGGTGCACAGTACATGGCAGGGTGCATAACAGGTGCACAGCAATACTGTGCACATGGGTGCAGTGTTCCCCAGGGGAAGGGGTATCACCTACTAACACAGGCCATGCCTCACACACATGTATACCGTTGCTAGCATGGATTGACTATAGCTGCACTGCATGCTGTTGTGTACCATATGTTATGCATGTTGACAGTTGGGTAATGGGAGGACTGTGTGTACTATCATTGTGCAACCTTGTGTGTGTGTGTGTGTGTGTGTGGGTGCTCATTTCATCTGTAAGTTCAATGTGGCATAGTGGAGGGAGGTTGCTGCATGTAGGATGTCTGTGTGCATGTGTGTGTTGTTGCCTGGGTAGCCATGTATACACATGTGTGACTGTGGAGTTTTTCATATGGCAGAACTTCCCTTTGCAGTACATGGACATGGACTGACACAAGACAAAACAAGAATACTTGTCTCAGATGTAATCACAGGACAGCTGATACTCTACTAAGGTCTGTAGCATGGAACATGCATTGGCAGGTGAAGTAGATACCAGGTATACCCTCAATATCACATACAGCATTGAGGCGAATGACAACCCATGTATGCAGCACTACAAATGCATTGGGGAATTACTAGACAACAGCTGGGAGTGTATACATATATCACAGTTGTCACATGATAGGTTGATTGTGCAGCATGTCAGGCATGTACTGAGCAATACGTACACATGACAGTACAGTGTGTGACAGTATGGAGGGAACATATCATAACCTTACATATAGGGGACAAGCTCACAAAATCCCAACATGCACAGGGTGAACACTGAATGATACCAGTGAGGCTATGTACAAAGTACTACACTCAGGGCATGGACTTAATGGAGTAACAGGTCTTGTATTGTGGTCACTTTTGTAGGCATTTAGAGGAATGAGACGTTAATGACTGGCATTAATGAGTGTATGTCACCAGGTGTGATGTATGATGGGCAATGTATGGGAATAAAGATGGGATTGTCTGTAGCATCACAGACAGGTAGGTATTAAGGTGGAGTGTGTGCGTGTGTGTGTGTGTGTGTGTGTGTGTGTGTGTGTGTGTGTGTGTGTGTGTGTGTGTGTGTGTGTGTGTGTGTGTGTGTTGTTATGCAATGCTGGACAGGTCTTAAAGTGCATTTCTATCTTCCCCTCACAGGTGGTGAGATGGTACTGGGTCCCTCCTGCAGGCTACCTGATATTGGTGTGCATGCAGACACTAACAATGATGAGACTATGTTTGAGGCACAGGTGGGTTTGTCAGGGGTTGACACAATGCCAACAGTTGACATCCCCCTCTTAGACACCCCACCTCTGCACACAGTTTCTGTGCCTATACATACCCCATCACCATTGGCCATAGCTGAGGGACAGTTGGTGGCAAGTGGCAATGCACAGGGTCATGTGCTGACCATGCCAGCTGTGTTTGTCCACAGCAGGCATAGCCAGATGTCCAGCAGGCCACCACATAGGCGAATGTGCCAGGGTGCTTGTGGTAGGGCCACTGTTCATCATGCCCCTGGCAGAGGCGCCACAACTGGTACCACCGGGCACATGTTTCAGGCTGTCATGGAGGCACAGGCATATATGGAACTGTACACCAGACAGGGCCTGAAGCTGCAGAGGGCTACTTACTCCTCTGTAAGTGACAACATCTGTGAATTTGCTGCTGCCCTCTGTGAACACAATGAGATCATGGATAGACGATGGTGGTCCTCCTTGACCGTGGCATGTCCGTGCTTGAACACCTGCTGAGAGTGGTGTGATGGCCATGTGGATGTAGGCCAGATACACCAACATCAGGCAGTCAACATGGACGTGCTAGGATGCAAAGCCACTCCCGTAGTGGAAGTAGTAGCCCCATCACATCACTAGGGGTGCTGTCAACACCACACCAAAGCAGACCTCGTGCACGTGGCCCTGGCCAGTCCCATGTGGGACATGGTTCCAGCAGACACTTGTCATCATCAGGGGAGAGCAGCACCTCAAGGCCTGTACCTGCACGTGCCCATGGAACCCCTGGGAGGCACAGTCACCATGTCCATGGCTGGAGGCAGTGAACTACACACCCTGCCAAGTATGGCCTGCAGCTGTCCAAAAACACCTGTATAGGGCAGCCACATGGCAGAACTGTGTGCATGCATACCCACACACTATGCACACACCTAGGCCAACACCATACCGATACACACCACATCAGCATGCCCAGATCCAATAATTCAACCCCTCAAATGTATGGACCACTCTCAGCCTCTGGTAAACCAGCAACACACACTGTGCATATGATGATACCTGTGCCACATCCCTGTCATCCATAACATTGATGCAGGGACAGGCTAATATGGTTCTGATGCACATGGTGACTGCAAAACAGTGCAACAATGTACTACAGTATAACATGTTGGTAGTTGTAATGTGTAATGCATACATGCCAGGTAGTGTAGCCATACAGCTATGATGCATGTCAGCTGTTAATAACACTGGGTGATTGTGATCCCCATAATGTTATCCATCTGTGTTGTAGGTGTACATGTGTCAGCAGGAGGAAGGTCTGCAGTCAGATTCTACAAGGGTTATGGCACTGTGGTGAAATCATGGCTGTGACATATCTGGAGTACAGTTACACAAATGTCACCGGTTGCTATAACAGTTAGTGCCTGTGCCACATAGACAGGTGGCCCACTGGGACATGTATAATCTTCAACCTTATGTAAACCCATCCACATACATGCACACTCTTACTTGGCAACACTCTGACTAGACCCCTACCTAGGTATGTAGTGTAATGAACTGTGTGGCTTTCATTGCACACAACACACAACGTGTAGGGTAAGGTGTGCACCAGCTTACATGTTACTTGCAGAACATACACAGACACGTACAGTATGGTAATGGGTGATGTAATGGTTGTATATGGATAATGCATAGTGAGACATACCATCATACACACATTGAAAGACACATAACAGGTAGATACACATCCAAGAGACCTGGGCCTATTGGTAATAACTAACTAGTCAGTGTGTCCAATGTGTTACAGGTAGGCTGCACACAGCACATGTGTAACTGGCCTGCATTGTAGTGTCACTTACCTGTATGGTTGATGGTGGCATTGGTCAACATAAAGTGGTACATGGGACATATACTGGGTGTACCATGGTGTAATAACAATGTACACAGGACCCACATCCCACATTGGTTATCGTACGCACTGCAACCCATGATGACACTCTGATATACCCACTATCACACATTGGCCACAACTGCAATACAACCCATTGTATATCACAACAGTGGTACTACATGGCTATGCATGTAATGCACATGCCACAGGCATAGTAGAGTGTTGCATTGCCATGCCTCACCTATGGGCAGGAACAACAGTATCTTTACTACTTTGTGGCAATGTGTAGTGTAATAGGAATATGTGGTCACAGAATAGTGTACCCTACAGATATGCAGACATGCACACATACACACACTTGCCAGACCTCAATGGGTTTCCCATGCCTATTGACCCATTTGTACAACACTGTTGTGCTGGTACTGCAAGGCTCATGTAGCCATTAGGGAGAGGAGTGTAACAGGTTACATGTCATGTCCAATGCAGCTGCAGCAACATCTGACTATGTCAATGTCTGTTGAGGTGGTTATGAAGGCTGTCATGGAATTCCCAACTACAGGGGTTCTAACACACAGACACTACTATCATCAGTAATGCACACATACACATGTATCGGTATTGTGGTGCATTGCTGCAGGTGGTCATACCTGTGTACCTGGCTATTGTCCATGGAGAGATGGGTTGTGTAGGTGGTGTGTTTACATCAGTATCATGCCATGTGCCAGCAGGCAATCTATCGATACACACCATGTTGGTGACTATCAGGGTGATAGTGACATGCATCAGTCAATTCTTTGGGTGCCCTCTGCACATAGCCACGAGGTGATCCAGTTGACATATGCAACATGCATTACAACACATGATTACTGTCTGTGATGGAAACCTGTACCCAAGCATGTTCTGTTGACTGTGGTAGTGTAGTGTAGGTACTCATGGCATGTTGTCTCTACAGGGTGCTGTCCCCTATATGTGCTAGTTACTACACAGCTGGGCAGACATGTCAGTGTCAATCAAGCATGGGTTGTCTGTATGTATTCCAGCTGGATACATGTCATCTGCACATCTGTAGAGGGACTGACAGACATCAGTTTGGCAAGTAGCTATGCATTAAGATGACTGTGTCGACAGATGAATGTTTGACAACAATATGTATGCCATTACTACGTGTTGTAAGCCCTGACTAATATGTGCTTTACAGATGGTGCTCCACAGTTAAATTCTACGTGTTTGGTCATTTTCCAGTAGGAGATATATACGCTGACACAGCCCACACCCCAGGAACACCACAGTGAGGCCTCAGAGTTCAGCTATGCCTGCAGGTGTGCTTGTTGTCATTAGTACTTTTAGCAGTCTAACCTTGTGTGGGACAGCACTGTCAACAGTAGTACTGCCATGTTATACTACATGCCAGTGTGACAGAACACACCCTGAGTTACTATCCCTGCATGTAATACATTCACATAGGTAATAGTGCTGTGCAGGTCTCATATACTAGTGCGTCCCAGACATGACACTCACACCACTTGCTACTGTAATGACAGCACATAGATGGAAGTATTGGACATGGCATTACATACACTTATGACAGATGTCATTATACAGGGTTTGACATGGCATTGTATGTTAAGCAGAGATTGCCTCTGAATAGACGATATGCCACAGAGTATATCTGGATGTTTTCTAGATGGTCAGCATGGGGCATCTGCTTTATGGCTGTGATCTGTTTAGTGGGGTATTCCTGCGGCCTTCCATCTGTTGCAGATGTCTCGTGAGGTGCATATGAAATGGTGCGTAGTACTCTATAATGTGTGTAATGAGGGATGAGTACAGTGGGATATTTACCTCCTTTACTGTGGATAATAAGCCCTTAATGATGAGGTGTGGCACATAGAAGGATTTCCTCACTGTTGTGGCAATGTTATTCAAGGTGAGATCACTGTCCACCTGTGTCTGTAGGTCTGTCGTCACATGTTTGGTATGTAGTGTACTTGCACATATGTGATAAATCATGGGTACATGGTATTTCCCAAAGGGGATAACTATAGATGTCTTAGCAGTAAGCTTGAACCCATGGCTCTGGCAGCAAGCATCTGTGTCTACAAGGTCCTTTTGTAGAATATGCACATCATGTGGGGATTCAGTAATGGCTCTCAGGTCACAGTGATCTATGACATTTGTTAGCCAGAGTCCCGTAGTGTTGGCCTGTACTTTAGAGAAGTAGATGCCAAACAACAGCAGTCCCAGTACTGAACCCTGAGGTACTTCATGTGTCACTCATCTGGAGCTGGAATTGTAGTCGGCTACTTCTACAGTCTGGGTTCTGTCAGTAAGCCATGTGGCAACCCATTGAGTGGCATAGGACTTTATTTCTGGCTTAGTAGGTTAGTCTATGTTTCCAGACTGGGAGATGGTGTTGAAGGCCTTGCCAAGATCCACATAGGCTGTGTGTATCACCTTACCCTCTTCCACAGCTCTGGAGACTGATCCAAAGAATTAAATCAGGTTCAGGTGACAAGATTGTCCCTCCACCAAGCCAAATTGGGTGAGGGCCAGTGTTTGAGGTTAGCCAATGTCTTCGTTTATAAGTTCCATGATAATGCATTCCATGCCCTTGCAGATCAGACTCGTCAGACTGATGGGACAGTATTTCCCATAATCCAATGTGTATCGCCTCTTGTGGAGTGGGATAACTGCAGCTATGTGCCACTCATTGGACACAGGCCTGAGGTGAGGCTATGATGAAACATGACAGTTAGGTGTGGTGCTGGTTCATGTTGTAGTTCATGTAGTACACAGCCCGGGATGTCATCTGGGGGGTAATGTGTCACTAAATCAATTGGCCAGGGTATTGGCTAATTCCTTGGCATCAGTTCATTTTAATGCCATTCTGTTGTAACTCAGAGCACTTCTGAGCATTGTCATGTCAAATCTGTACATAAGTATAGAATGGCTTGTGGTTGACTTTGTTGTCGGTCCCCTCCACTCTTCTCTTCTCTATCCTCCTCAGTTTTGATACTTTTACTGTTTTGAGATTTTAAGTATGTACTTTTTGTACAATTATGGATATTTAATGAACTGCTTATTGTAAACTTGTTTCTCTTTTAAATTATCTTTTTTTCTTTTTTGCTTTTGTAATATCTGATTTTAGCTATTATCTTAGAGTAGTAAATTGTTTATGTAATGTACTTAGTTTTATAGTGGAGCTTTTCTCCTCGGGCCTCTGCTGAAAATGGACATGTATCCAGCCAGACTAGCCCGGTCAACAAATGTAAAATAAAATAAATAAAATAAAAATAAACACTGATGCCTACACACAGGAAGGATGCCCATCACACAGGAAATGTTAAGGGACCACACCCACATGATGCAGGGATTTATAGTGGGTGGTTGCCATGACAGTGGTAATTGGAAGAACTACACATGTGTAATCATATATATATATATATATATATATATATATATATATATATATATAGCCGTCTGGATATGTATATGTACAAATATTTCCACCATGTCCTGAACATGGAGTGTAGCCCTACCTCAGCCCCTACAGTCCCAAAGTCATAGTGCAAGGGGATGTCAGGTATGTATAGCAGGTATATTAGTAGGCTATTGCTACTGTCATTGGGATTGTCTTCACAGAAGTGGTGTGTGTGGGAGGTCACATCTGCTTATAAAATGTGTGCCATTGTCTACTCACAGACATCTGAAGGACATCATTGTAAAGTACCCCTGCTAGCACGTAATGGCCCTGTGGACTGCAGCAGAGATATTGGACAATATATGTGGAAATTCTGGCACACTCTGTACAGTCCAGAGGTATACACATAAGCCCTTAATGCAAAACTTGTGTACCATGCCTGACAATATGGATGTAGACAGCCATGTAGATGGGTATAACACATAATGACTGGTATACATATGCCACCATAGGTTATGCATTCACACCCCCCTGTCTGGCCTGACACATAATGACCGCTGATACAGGGGTGCCATGGCCACATACTACCCACTACATATTGACATACATCTGTACATCATCTCACAGCTCTGTCTGACATACATGACTGTTAGGGGAGGCCCAGCAGCAGTACATCTGGCAAGTATTTGCACATGACATCTCACTGGGTAAGTACACTAAACTGCTAGGCATGTAACAATGCACTGTGCAGGCTACAGGCAGACTGGCTCAACACTGGCTTACATATCCTATGGGGGAATGCACATGTACCTGCATATATAGCAGGCTCAAGAGGCATGTCACAGCACAGGGTAAGATACACCTGTGTGAAAGTGCATAACCAGAACCAATGTGAACACAGCCACAGCCACATATGTTAAGCTAGCATAATATTACAGTATATGGACTATCTGTTATACACAATCCTCATAAGTGCCACTCACAGACTGACCCTACATATACTGGGTTGCTACATAGTTTGGTCTGATGGCTGCCTGTGGTATGGGACATGTGTGTGTGTGTATGGCCCTACAAATGTACTCCAATACAGTACCATACAGTAGAGCGGCATGTAACATCAGATAGGAGGGGAACTAGAATAATGACATCTGCCACAATCTGTACACAGGCTAAAGTACATATTAACAATACACACACTGTCGACATTCACCATAAGTACACAGACCTCAGTACTGATCAAACATCCAGAGAATGTCCAGATGATGTCATGTAATATAACCCCCACTGTACATAACATGTGTAGCAGTTGGATATATCACTGGCTTGTTATCAGATATGATGACACTAATTATGGTGTACAGCACATATGCCCCACTTCATGCATGACATATGTACAAAGGTTGACAGAGGTGTGGCTGGAAGCACATACACAGGGCCAATATTGACATGCTGCTGTGATAACCTCATACATTTACTGTTGTAACAGGGTTTGTTGCAACATATGTCCTATGAGGGATATGACGTATCAGGGCATGAAAGACTATCACAGCTTTCACCATCTACAGACTGAAACCCTCACACTACCTTCTGCAGTCCACAGATAGATGGTCTGTGGGTAGCACATGAAACCAAAGGCACAACACTTCCCAGTCTGCAGATGACCCTGCAGATGGGGAGTCCTCATAAACATGGAACTGACATGGCAGGTATTGAGTCATGTATGACAGCCATATCCAGACAAACACTGTTAATCCAACATTACTCCAAATGCAGTACAGCAGCACTTACAGTCTGTAGTCAGGTCAGGCACATCCTCCTCCTGTTTGTTGCCCTCTTTCCACAGTGTATGTTGTTAGAGGTAAATCCTCAATCCATCTGAGATGCTGTTTGCCAAACGACAGATCTAGTTCCTGCTCACAGTGAATGAAAAGGGCCAACACAACCATGATGCTCCTAGATTTTGGAGTGTGTTTCCATGCAATTGGCTATGGGAATGTTACCACAGCTGTTTCACATGCAATCAGCTAAGGGAGGGCTGCAATTTGTGCAGAGGCCATCAGCTGATCATGAGCAGCACTTAAAATACACATGCTGCTGCCTAAGTAAAGCAGGTGTAGGTCTCCACATCCACCAGAGAGGGAGTGGGAGAGGCAGACAGAGGCAAAGACATGTCAGGGAGGGGTGGGAGAGTAAAACTGAAGCATGGTTGTATCGCATGCCTACCAGTAGAGGGTATCAAACTCCTGTCAACTATGTAGTGCTATCACAGTTCGATGCAGTTATTGGATGTGCCACATGGGTTACCTGTTTTGGAGCACTCAGAACATACATGTGACTATTGTGTGTGGCTAATGCTGTGCATTGCTTGCCATGTATGTGTTCCTTAGTCATTGACATGGACAGTGTCTGGGATGTGCACACCTCCCACATGCATGTACAGTGACATATGGAACTGTACCTGTGGTGTCTGGCCCATGTTGTGAACACAGATTATCATCAGATGTGCCAGTCTTGCCCACCTGTGGCAGGAACTGGTAATGTCCAGCAGGTTTACCCTGCACCTACATTGATAGCATGCTAACAGCATTCCCTGGTGTCAGTGGCATCTGTCCATACAGGGCATGTTGTCAGGCATGGTATGTCCATTGTGGGTCACATGTGATGGCACCACAGGTGGTGCAGGTGTCCATTAGGGAACATGGGGCAGGTGCACTGTTGCATGTAAGTGCATATTGGACAGATGGACAGGTTGACATGCCATACGTAGCTCATTGATATCACTCCATAGTTACTATCAGTGGCCATTATGCAGTGCACAACCCATATATTGGCTGTTGCCTAGACATGTGTGTGTGTGTGTGTGTGTGTGTGTGTGTGTGTGTGTGTGTGTGTGTGTGTGTGTGTGTGTGTGTGTATGAGACATGGGTTGAGAGTGTGCTCTGGGTAATACTGGGGTTGCTAACTGTGATTGCCTGGCCTTGCTGTCACATGTATGGGTATGGTTTTGCACCACAGCCTCTCAGCTATTTCACATCTGTTCTCCCTGTACGGTGGACATTGTGATATATAGTTGGGCCACCATATAAGAAATATGCAAAACCTACTACACATTGGCCACAGGTGTCACAACCACCTCTACAGAGGATATTAGTTACAAACGCACACATGTTATGTCTAGGAGTACAACCCTACCTAACTAGTTTATTACACTACAGCACTACACAGTTATAGTACACGCCATGGGCATTATTAGAGTACTTCTTCCCCAAAGGTGTATGAATGACATCAGCAGGATTACCAAAGTAGGGCATTTGAAATGTACTGCATGTGACTAGCCTAAATGCATTGCTCCCTACACAGACAGTGAGACAAACACAAAACATCCACAACCAACATGTGTGGGTATAGCACCCCTGACCAAGGTCTATATAACATGACAGCATGGAGCTGTTATAGGATGCACCATGGGGATTACTAGAGAATTTCTTCCCCAAAGTTGTATTTCACAATGAATGACATCAGCAGGATTGCCAAAGTAGGGCATTTGAAATGTACTGCGAGTGACTAGCCTATAATGCATTGCTCTGTACACAGACATTGAAACACACACAAAACATCCAGAACTGCCATGGGTAGATATAGAACCCTACCACAGTTCTACATCACACTACAGCTGTACGTAGTTACTGGACGCGTTACAGAGATTACCAGGCTACAGCCTTCCCAGAGGTGTATTTCTAGATGTGTGACATAAGCAGCCTTGCCAAAGTTGAGCATATGAATTGTAAGGGGTGTGATTACCCTAAAAAGCATTGTTCTCTACACAGTCAGACACACACACAGACAGTTGCCAAATCTAGGGATACAGCACCTACCTAACTACTTTATTACACTACATCAGTATGCAGTTACAGGACACACTATGGAGATCACTGGGCTACAGCCTTCCCAGAGGTGTATTTCTAGGTGGGTGACATCAGCAGCCTTGCCAAAGTTGAATATATGAATTGTAAGGAGTGTGAGTACCCTAAAAAGCATTGCTGTCTACATAGTCAGACAGACACACACACACACACACACACACACACACACACACACACACACACACACACACACACACACACACACACACACACACAAACACACAGTCGCCAAGTCTGGGGTTAGAACTCCTACCTAACTAGTTTATCACACTTCAGCAGTACACAGTTAGGGGACACACCACAGAGACTACTGGGCTACAATTCTCCCAAAGGTGTATTTCACATTGGATTACCTCAGCTGGCTTGTCATAGTAGGGCTATGGGGAGGGCATTGTGTGCATGGCCATAACCCATTCATGTAAGGGTTGACACGCCACATGCAGGCACACATGGGGTCATATGTCACAGGTACGTGTATACAGCTACTAGATGACTACTTCCTTGAACAGTCATGTTGCACAGCTGGCATGTGCACCAAATAGTCTGTAATGCTGACAGATACTGGTGGCTAGTATCTGCAGTGAGTGACATCTGCACCTCATGTGTTTGGGGCCCTTTGTCTGTGTGTTGGGTGGGATAGGCCTGGATGGCTCCTTGTCACAGTGACCCTCTACCACACATCTATGTATGTCTACCTTTGGCTTATTATAGTGTGTTGTCCTGACATATATGCCTGTATTCCTATCCAGTGTGTGTGCAAGGCATGAGTGGTGCATACTGATGTGTGTCTGCACTAACTGCAACTGCCAGATATGTCTGGTTTACTGGTGATTGCAGTCATGGCCTTCATGTGTTTAAGTGTGTGAGCATGCCCAGTATGACCTTTCAGTATGTTGTAGACTGATATTGCCTTCATTTCTCTGTGTGTGAGCATGCCCAGTATGGCTGTCTGTATTGAATTTGTGGATCGTGTCCAGGTAGTTTGTGCTGCAGTGCTGACCTTTGTGCTGTACAAAAACAGGTAGCATGCTGTCTCTGCAGGGTATCCATCGATCATTTGGCTTTGACTGTTAATACATTTCTGCATAACAGGCACATCTGATTGTGTCTACATTTCTACACAGGAGTGGGGAGGGCACACCTGACTGTTATTACATTACTATGTAGGATGGGGGGCACATCTGACTATTTCTACATTTCTACATAGGGTTGGGGGGGCACACCTGACTGTTATTACATTACTATGTAGGATGGAGGGCACACCTGACTATTTCTACATTTCTACACAGGAGTGGGGGTGCACACCTGACTGTTATTACATTACTATGTAGGATGGGGGGGGCACATCTGACTATTTCTACATTTCTACACAGGGTTGGGCGGCACACCTGACTGTTATTACATTACTATATAGGATGTGGGGGGCACATATGAAACATGTACACATTTGCTATGACCATACTGGTATGTCAGGTACTCCATTTCATTCTGTATTGCTAACTATCATGCTGACTAGAAGCATACCAGTGGACTACAGATCATGACTTTGGTTGCCCTACATATTATTGTCTGACTTCCTACCCTTCAGAACTAACATCCCACCGCCTGCCCTGCTGTGGTCTGTCTGTGTAGGTTTGGGCGGTTAACCATAGCCATCATTCTGGGGCCATGGCACAGGCTCTGTTTGGGTTTGCCTACACCTGTCTTGCTGGCTGAGACTGTTGCTGGGTATGTGAACCATCCTGACTGGCATGTGTGGGTCATATGGACACACATGTTGCACAGCACATTTCCTGCAGTGGGTTTTGTTACCCTGTGTAGTACTGGCTACTATGGTGACTCCAGTATGTGTTACAGATGTCATGATGCCACTATGGGTGTCTACTGTCTGTTGCCATAACACTCAGCCACCAAATTCCCTTGCATGCTCACATCCATTCTATAGCTACAGGTAATAACAACTTCTACTCCATTTGGCAATTGGTAGGTTGATTGACTTACCTTAAGGGTGTGCCAGACTTGCAGATGGTTCTGGAGGGCTGCCTATGTCGGATGTACATTCCCTATACATGGTTGAGCACAGGTAGTGTCATATTTGGCATCCATTTTACTCTATGTGTGAGTCAGAGAGAGGTGTCATTCCCTGTGTCAGTGCATGTGCTATGTGTTGCCTCTTTCCAAAGGCCAGGGCATACTGGGCACGCCTCCTTCTGCCTACAGGGCCAGGCTCAGGCTGTTCCTCCACCGGGTCACTCTGTGCCTCTGCAGGCCTTGGCATTGGTGGGGGGCTGTGTGACCCTGCCCCATGCTGTTCCTGCTGCAGCTGTTTCCACAGGATCATATTGTGTAGCATAGCACATACCATAACAATCTGGGTACATGTAGCTGGTGAATACTGCAAGGCTCCATTGGATGTGTTCAGACACTGGAACCATGACCTGAGCATCCCAAACACATGCTCTATTATATGTCTGGCCTGTGCGTGTGCCTCATCATGGCATTGTTGTTCAGATGTGTGTGCATTTCTAATGGGTGTCATCAGCCACGGCTCCAGTGTGTACCCAGCATCCCCCACTAGGTGACTGTAGGGGATGTCCCCATTGGTAAATCTCTGGTACAGCTGCGTCAGATGCCATATGTAGGCTGTGTGACCCTTCCCTGTGTTGTTCCTGCTTCAGCTATTTCCGCAGTATCATCTTGTGTAGCATTGCACATACTATGAACATTTGTGTACATGTGACTGGAGAGTACTGCAAGGCTCCACCGGATATGTCAAGGCAGGGAACCGTGACTTTAGTATCCCAAATACACACTCTACAATGATCCTAATTTATGCGTGTGCCTCATTATGGTGTTCTTGTTAGGGTGTGTGTGCATTTCTGATGGGTGTCATCAGCCACGGCTCCAGTGCATAGCCAGCATCCCCCACTAGATGGCCATATGGGATGTCCCCCCTGGCAAACACCTGATACAGCTGTGAGCAATGCCAGATGTGGGAGTCGTGATAGCTTCCAGGGCAGCCAGAACACACATTCATTATAATGCCCTGGGCATCACAAATGACCTGGCAAATGATGGAGGGGATACCCCTGCAGTTCATGTAGGCCCTACCCTGCTCAGCGGAAGGTGCTTTGATGCATATGTACATGCAGTCTATAGCATCCGCTACTCCAGGGTATTCTGCTATTTGGTGGAAGAGACGCATATTGCTGGTCAACACCTCATGGGTGTTGAGGAAATATACGTGCTTACTGGCATGTGCTGACATGGCATCCAGGAACTGGTGGAATACTCTGGATGCTGATGCCTGTGAGATCCCCATGATATCTCCAGTTTTGCTTTGGGAGGTATCTGTGGCTAGTATACCTAGGCCTACACATACCTTGGTATCCACTTGGATGGGTTCACCTCGGTCAGTTTGGTGTTTCAGGTGTGGCTGGCACAGCTCAACAATTTGCTGTAGGAGGTCTTTGTCCACCCTATAGTGCTCCACTATCTCCAGCTCATGTAGCCCCTGGTAGGACTCCCTGGGTCTGTACACTCTTCTCCATCTCCTCATTTTGGGTTGTTCGGCAGCATTCACATCCTCACCACCCTCAGCCTCTTTTACATGTTGTTCTATGTTGCCTGCTGCAGCCCTTCTCATTTTGTAGGTTTGTTTGTTAAAATTTCCCCGCTTGTATACACCGGTGGTGTAGAGTGTGGGAAAAACCAGAGGGAAAGGTGTTTGTTTAGTTTATAGTAGTGTTCTGGGCTGGGCTAGTCTGCTGCCTGTGTGACTGGCTGATTCTGATACATTTCACCTCCCAGCTATGCTAGTTCTACTTGAATACCTTCCTACTGCTGTTTTCCCTTCCTATTGCCTCCCTGTTTAAGCCCGTGTGCTCGCCGCGCAAACAGAGTGCTCAAATGTACACACTGCTGCTATTTCCTGGTTTAACTTCTTTCTGTAAAGCCTGGTGCGTGGCACCACACCCGCTTACACTTTGTAAAGAGTGCTAGGCAAGTTTAGACACACCCCCTAGCTTAGCTGTGCTAAGCTAGGAGCAAACCTAACCCACAGGGCTCCAATCTGCTTACAGTATGCCTGACACACCCACCCATGATGTCACCTACCTTCTAGTCTTGCACCCAACTATTCATACTCTTACACTGTTGGGACCTGACTCACATGCTGGGGAAAACTGGGATTCACTATCCTTCCCCTCATTTGCATAGGCTTGCCTGCTAATGCATAGTTACATGTGTCACACTGAGCCTCCCCCCTTAGCAACCACTACTCACTGGCCAGGTTGTCTTCTGCCTGCCATTGACTTGCATGGCAGAATACTGATTTTAGTTAGAATGCTTATTTTAGGTTTATTTTCTTATTTTCCCCCCAATCCCATTTGCGTGCTGCGGTCCTATGCTTAAACAGCCGAGATCGGCTAAAAAAAAAATAAAAGTTGATTTTTTTTGTTTGCATTGCCAATGGCCTTAAACTTGGCCATTGGCATGCTTCCTCAATGATATACAGCCTTTATTTGGAGCTGTCATAGCTCCATTTTGGATTTTACAGAAATGTACTCTGTTACTAACCGAGTACATTTCAGTAGATAGCACTAATCTTGCACGGACTATTGTAAGCTTCCTGGATTGCAAAATCACCTCATTTGCATGGACTTCTCCTGCAAATGGGGTGATTTGCATGCCAGGGCTTAGTCAGTGCATGATTAGTGCAGGAGCTCTTATGCACACCCCTGCCGGCTGTTCCTGGATCGCACGGCAGACATATTGCCTGCGTGAGCTCCTGCACTAATCATGCATGCCATGCAGGGCATAGTGAATCTGGGGGTATGTCTTTGTTACGATGCTATCTCTAATACAGCAACTGATTTCAGCAAAGTTGGTAAAAACATTTAAACATACAGAATCAAACTATTGACTTAACATTGTCCATGGACTTAACCAATACTAACTAGGGCTGAATGTTTTATAAGGCATGACTAGCAGAATACATAGCACACCTAATACTAGTTTAGAGTAGTAAATAATAGTTAACAGCCATGGTGAACCTATCAGTGCTGAGTACTAAATCAGGACAAAAAATTAAGCATTCAGGCCAAACAATCAGTCACTTCATTTCAATTATATAGCAAAAAAGCAATTAGGAATCTGTGTTTTTAGGACACAGTCAAATAAATGACACCACTAACTTTGTTCTCATTTCAAAAAATCAGGAGATACATTCAAAGCACCTTCTTACATAACAATATGATGAAAATATTTGCAAATATTGCAAATGTTAAAATTCACTGTAACAGCATTAAGATAAGATATAACCCCTTATATGGGGGAAAAGTCTGCGGTCTTACCTGTACTATTTACATAAACTTAATTCAAGATCACTGTCTACAAAACAAGGGGAACACCCCAAGTTGGTACAACTTTAGACTTAAACTCTTTCTCCCCTGTACTCTCTGATACACACTTCTGTGATTTCTGATGAAATTGATTTGTCACTTTCCAAATCTACATTTTAGGGTTTTTCTCATTGCTGATTCAGCCCTACACCTCCCTGCAAGCCCTACCATATATGGCTAGCGATGAGCACAATCAAGGAATTTCAGGAACCCTGGACTACCATCAAGCCCCCTTAACCAGGAGAACTTTAAACGTTCTAGGGTTTTTCTCACTGCTGGTTCAGCCCTACACCTCCCTGCAAGCCCTACCATATATTGCTAGTGATAAACACAATCAAGGAATTTCAGGAACCCTGGACTACCATCAAGCCCCTTAACCAGGAAAACATTAAACATTCTAGAGTTTTTCTCAGTGCTGGTTCAGCCCTACACCTCCCTGCAAGCCCTACCATATATTGCTAGTGATAAACACAATCAAGGAATTTCAGGAACCCTGGACTACCATCAAGCCCCTTAACCAGGAGAACTTTAAACGTTCTAGAGTTTTTCTCACTGCTGGTTCAGCCCTACACCTCCCTGCAAGCCCTACCATATATTGCTAGTGATAAACACAATCAAGGAATTTCAGGAACCCTGGACTACCATCAAGCCCCTTAACCAGGAGAACTTTAAACGTTCTAGGGTTTTTCTCACTGCTGGTTCAGCCCTACACCTCCCTGCAAGCCCTACCATATATTGCTAGTGATAAACACAATCAAGGAATTTCAGGAACTCTGGACTACCATCAAGCCCCTTAAACAGAGGAACATTAAACGTTCTAGAGTTTTTTCACCGCTGGTTCAGCCCTACACTGCCCTGGAAGCCCTACCATATACAGCTAGCGATGAGCGCAATCAAGGAATTTCAGGAATCCTGGACTACCATCAAGCCCATTAACTAGTAGAACATTAAGTATGTTCTTGCCTACTGTGTTGTGACTTGTTTTACTTTTTACTGACTTCTGCTTCCACCAGAAGTCACAGCCTCCTCTTAATTTCAGGTCCCTGCCCATGCATATCAATCAACTCTACTTCTAGCTAGCATTCAACTACTGTTATCAATAAATAAAAATAACTGCATCTCGGGCTTTCTTGCCCTGCAACCCACACTGCATTCTAGCCAAACTAAAGTTTCATTTGGTTAATAATTTACAATTCACCTTGGATTCTACAAAGTTCCTTTGAACTATAATAAATCTTTCCCAGACTCAATTGTACTGATATTTTTTTTTCTGAGCCATCCCTTTCCAGTTCTGGTGTAGCCCAATACCTATCACTGTCTCCTCCCCTTCCTTTTCTTTAGATACACCCTTTCCCCCATGATCCCCCACACCATTTAAACTCCTCTGTTTGATTTTGGCACCCTCTCTTTCTCCCCGATACACACTTCTGCGATTTCTGGTGGAACAGATTCACTGATTTCCTAATCTGTATGTATCCAAATCAATAGGCAGTCCTCTGATTTAATATGGCAACTCTGCACTATGTAAACATTTGGCAACTGCTTTGTAATGATATAAGGTTGACCAGGCTTTAACTTATTGATGTTAATATTGTATTATGGTTTAACCTGCTTAGTTTACTACTTGCTGGTAATATTGTAAAGTTGACCAAGGTTACCTAATTGCTGTTATTATTTCAGTACATTCTAAACCTGCTTAGTTTGCTGTTATTATTTCAATACAGGCTAAACCTGGTGTTAGAGTTCGAGCTGTGCAGGTTAGATGCTAAAAGTCAAAGGTTGCATTTTCTGTCCCAACTACTATGTAAAATTTACTTAAATAATTTCTAGTCAATATCAGTGTGTTGGACTTGACTGCAAAGAAACAGATAATTTATTGAGAATATCTGCTCCTGAGCTGCATTGCCTTTAGCAGGTTTGAGTAATATTTTCTACATGTTATGTTTGCATTGCTTGTAATAGATGTTGTTCCATTTGCTTACCAATGCATTTGTGAACATCTCCGGCCATCTGTTACTGCTGTTAGACATTCTCGCTAGCAGATGCTACCCTAAACTCACTGTTGCACTTACCTCTACCTTTTTGCCTTTGCACTGACTTATTTTATTACCTCTGAGCAATTATATAATCAAATGACTAACTACTAACATATACTTTCCTACTCAAAAACTCTCCTTCTTTCTCACACTACTTTCTCTTTCTGCTCTCTGATAACTGACAGTCAGTTCAATGTTCTTAAATACTCCTCCTCACTACACTACTCTCTCTACAACTCTCCTTCCATCTCACGCTCTGCTCTGTGATAACTGACAAGCAATTCAATGCTCTTAAACATCCATTCCCACTACACTGTTTTTCTCCCTCCTTACTTCCCACGAATATCTCCCTATAACTGTCTGGTCTCTTGGTCCTCAGCTGTTGAACAAATGCCTTTATTACTGTATAACAAAATAAGGATTCTTATACTCAAGCTGTTTTTACTCTTAATTTATAATCTGCTAATAGCAACTTATTCCTCTCTTAGATGTTCTTAGGTTTTTCTCACTGCTGGTTCAGGCCTAAACATCCCTGCAAGCCCTACCAATTATGGCTAGCAACAAGTGCAATTAAGGAATTACAGGAACCCTGGACTACAATTAAGCCACTTAACTAGTGAAACATTAAGTATGTTCTTGCCTACTGTGTAATGACATGTATAACTTTTCACTGGCTTCTGCTTCCAGCAGAACTTGAAGCCCCCCCCCCCTCTTAATTCCAGGTTCCTGCCCATACAAATTAATCAACTCTACCTCTAGCTAGCATTCAACTACTGTTATCAATAAGTAAAAATAACTGCATCTTGGGCTTCCTTGCCTCATACCCCACACTGCATTTTAGCCAAACTAAAGTTTTATTTGGTCAGTAATTTACAATTCACCTTGGATTCTACAAAGTTCCTTACTGAACTATAACAAATCTTACCCAGGCTTGATTGTACTGATCATTTTTTTTTAGCCATCCCATTCCAGTTCAGGTGTAACCCCACTCAATTCACCCTCACTATGCTCACACTCACTACGGTCCCCTAACCTACCCCAATTCCCCCAACCCTGCTTTCT
Source organism: Protopterus annectens (assembly GCF_019279795.1). Classification (NCBI taxonomy): domain Eukaryota; kingdom Metazoa; phylum Chordata; order Ceratodontiformes; family Protopteridae; genus Protopterus; species Protopterus annectens. The sequence continues at coordinate 952,511,480 of NC_056748.1, read as the reverse complement.
TTACCTTTATATGCTTAAAGCCACTCCCACCACACCACATTATCCAATCATATAACTGTAACAGCATCACACTGCTCTCCACTCCCATTTCAATCTGTTTTGCTTAATCTTTAACCCTTACACATCAACTCAAAAACCCAATACCCATTTCAGCAAAGGTCCTACCAATCAGCCATACATTTTACAATTATCACTTTAAAACATGTACCACATAGAAATTACTTCCCTAACAGCACTTACAATACTAGCACACCCAACTACATATCATTATAACATTGCACATACAGTACCCAATTATGCCAGTACTACTTCTTTTAAGAAAAACTCAACACCTAGCAACTTCTCCATTTATGCAACTATCATTTACTCAATCAAATTTCACCTTACTCATAATCCCATACTTCTACACACTCAGTCAAAAAGATTGTCCTTAAAATAAGATAAACATATAACTAAACACATTAAAACTATTGTTACCACAGCAGCCAAACCAACTCTTTCTGGAGAAATACATCCTAATCCTAGCCCCTCAGATAACAACACATTCAAAGCTAATTTAAATTAATCTAATATCATATTCCAACAACTTTGAAAAACTTCTGATCTAGTTATACTAAATATGAATATTAGGAGCATCACAAATAAAATACAAGACCTTTATGCCTATCTATCCCCATATAGACCTGACATACTTCTACTTACTGAAACATGGTTAAAGCCAGATATCTCCAGTAATGAGATTCCAACTCCAGGCTACAATATACTATGCAATGATCATTCAAAACAAAAGGAGGTGGTGTAGCATTACTGTTTGAAAATTAGGTAAATGTTGAAAGTCTAGATATGACCACACCCACCACAGGTAATATAGAAATCTTACTTGCTAGACTAAACATTAACACCAGAAAACTTATAAATATTGTTGTATGTTATATACCACTTGGAAATAACATACTAACCCTTGAGTCCCTACTTGACTGGCCCACAGAACTCCTCCCACAGGAAACAATCATTTTAGGAGATTTTAATACTGAACTGGCAAAGTTTTATATATAATAATCCCACCGACTTCACTAACCTTCATGGATTTTCCCAGTTATCCAAACTCACACTTGAACTGACAAACTTACAAAAAGACAGTCCATACTGGACTGGATCTTAACAAACAAATCAAGCTATATTGGTCATGCAGGTTGTCTCTCAGACATTTATCAACATATGCCATTTAGCATCTTATTAGTACTGAAATATCAGCCACATACAATTAATAAGTAATAAGAAAAACTTTATAACTCTTTTACCTTTAACACAATACTACAGTAATGTGACTGGGCACCACTAAAGTATTTCACCCTCAAAGAAGCTGTTCAGTATTTTAATTCCATTATCCTAAATATCTTAAACTCACTAGCACCCTGTAAAACAATATGTGTCAAATCCATCTATGCTCCCTAGCTTAACAAAGAAACTAGATCCTTATTGAAATCCAGAGAAAAAAAATGGTCTCACTAGCAGAAAACTAATTCCCATACCGATAAGCAAGTTTTTCTAGAATTAAGAAACTTTTGTAGTCAAATTAGACAAAATGAACTATTACCAGAATATTTGATCCAAATATCAAAATAACCCAAAAAAGTTCTGGTCATCTATTAACAACATACTTCAACCACGTAAATCAGGCACCCCTCCTCAACAATTACAGATAATTCAATAAGCATTGCCTCTCAATTCAACAAATTCTTCACAGAATCAGTTCTTGCACTAGCTAATTCTCAAAACTGTCCTTCCTGTAACCAGCCACTTAATTACCAAGACACTAACAATGGCTTTACCCTTCAACCTATCTCTACTATCACAATTAAAAAAAACTTCTAAAAAACTAAAACCAACCACCTTAGCTCCAGGCAAACTACCAGCTGAATTTCTCAAGATAGCTGCAGATGCCATTGTATACCCAGTATTCATTCTTATCAACCATTCTATCTCTGAGAATCTAGTTCCCACACTCTGTAAAATTTCCAACATTATCCCACTCCACATAGGGAGCAACTCAGAATAATTCACAAACTACTGTCCCATTGCCATACTATCACCCCTGTCCAAAATACTAGAGAGGTGTATACACTCTCAGCTCATACACTACCTTAATACCAATAACCTGCTCACTTCCACTCAACATGTCTTTAGACCCTCCCTCAGCACAACCACTGCACTAATGACCTTTGCTCATTCAATAAACAGTCACAGAAATAACGGACACTATGTAGCTGCAGTCTTTCTTGATCTCTCTGAAGCATTTGATATGGTCAATCACTTCAACTTTTAACAATCCTCTCTGAACTGAACCTTAGGAAACAGACTACTACATGGTCCCACAGTTAATTAATAGGCAGAAATCAAGCAGTACAGTAGAGGCAAGAACTTTCCCCTCTACTGCCAGTTACTTTAGAAGTTCCCCAAGGCTTCATCTTGGGCCCATTATGATTCTCTAGCTTCACAAAAAACTCCACACCTCAACTTTACACACCTCAGTCATCGAATATGCTAAGAGGTCTACACTAATCTGTTCCTCTCCTTCCCTCCATCAACTATACCCGCAAGCACAAGAATCTTTTCTTTCTGTAGAACAATGGCTTACCAATTCACCACTAATTCTGAACCCCAATAAGACCAAACTGCTCATTTTACAGCCCACACCTCCACTAGACCCACATTTAACATCATGTCCAGAAATAACATTACTATATCGCCAGTCACTCACACCAAACTCCTAGGAGTTGAGATCGACTGCAGTATGAAATTCATCACCTGTGTCTCCATCAGAAAGAAGGTAGATAAAAAATTAGGTGCATTATATATATAAAAAAAACTTCCTCACAAAAACACTAAGAAATATAGCACAAACATACCTCATCTCCACTCTCCTGTATGCTTCACCCCTCCTCATCAACCTTAATAAGTTTGATGTAGCTAAACTTGCCACCCACTATAACAAAATTGCCCAGTTTGCCGCTAACAGCAGATCCTCACTGCTTAGCCCTCAAGTAACTCAACTGGTTGGAACTCCCTCATCTTCTACTTTACAACCAGCTCATATTAACCCAGAAGATCCTAAACTATCCTGACAAAACTCCTACTCTACAAAACATAATACATCCACACTCTTGCACTAGGGTACTTTGCTCCAACAACAAAGCTCCCCATCGAGCAACAAAAGCCAACAATGCTGCAGGAACTTCCCTGTACTCAAATTACATACCTAAAATATGGAACAATCTACCCACTGACATCACTGATACATTTTTCTTAGCTGAGTTTTAAAAAAGTCTAAAAATACACTTAAAATCTTCTTGGATTTGTAAACTGACACTCCTGTTTAGCCCAACCCCCTCCCCGATCTATTGTCAACTTTACCACCTACATTAAGTTACATTCCTGCTATCACATAACTACACTTTTATCCTCTTATCATCCCCCTACTAAGAACCTTCTCCTTAGCAAAACCTCTATCTATCTTCCCATCTCCCTAATTGTATTATATTTTTCCCTCTACAATAACAGCAAAATGCACTAATTATCCTATATGGTACACTCTGTTACATGTGGCTACAACTAAGTTATAACTCTCCTACCAGTAGTAAATATATCTATGTATCCCAGAAGGACTTGAGGCACAGTGTCTATACTATTTTATGTCAAGCAGAAATTGACTACCTGGCAAAACTTACTATATCTCTCAAACTCTTGTAACTGTATTTTGTGGATCCTGATATGTTTTACATGCACTCTTTCAAATGTTAGTAACTAAAACTGTTATATTCTTTCTCTTTATCTACTGTATTAAGTTTATAGAGCATTGCAAATGTTTGTCTAATTTGTAAATACTATTGTATTTATCATGTTGTGCTATATGTGGAGCTTTTCTCCCCGGGCTCTGATGAAACATTCCCGGTAAACAAATTTAAAATAAATAAAATAAAATAAATAAATAAGTAAATTCAGACTTTTAGTCTCACTGTTTTGGGGGTTGAAATTGCTGTCCTTGGAACTTCATTAGGGACCCATGCATAAGATCAGTGCATCATGGAACGTGAGGTATACTTGAATTTCTCAACTCTGTAACTGATAATGAAGAGAGTGGGAGGCAACCAGTAGCAAACATTTATGTAGAAGAGCTTTTGTTGTTAACCTGACTCCTGTTTAAATTAAATTGATTGATACTAGTGCATAATATTGGATCTCTTTGTACTGCATTTCAGTCATCTTCTGATATTACTACATATTTCTTTATGTTTAGGCAATAGCTGTGTTATACACTGCATCTATAGTAGTGCAACTAGTCATTATTGATGAAGTGTGCAGTCTATCTCATGTATTCTTTTAATTTAATTATGAGATACTATTAAACGCACTTTCCTTATAAGTTTTGCATTGTTGTTCATGTTATAGCCATTTCAAAATTCTGTGTACATTTGTAAGTGTACTTTCTTCTGCAATATGTGATATGACATATATGCCTGACCATAGTTCTTTATTTCCTGACTTGATGTCATAGGATCATAGGAGGTTACTAGGCTAATGGTCCTTGGGCCTTTACAAGCCTAGCCAAGAGTTTATCCCCAAAAAAGAAACCTCAGTCAGGACCTGTTGCCCCTGTCAGTGAGGGACAAAGGTGGAACCTCCAGGACAAATTTGTGGTTTCCCATCCACACATCAAGGTTGCGCTTGAAGAGGGCCAGTGAGGTACTCTGTTTGACATGTATGGGAAGTCTATTCCAGAGATGGGGCAGCCTCTGGGTGACAAACCTGTCTCTCCAGCATATTAGATTTAGGCCTATTGATTGGGTAATGCATGAGGAGTTAGACTTACAGATATGGAGCATCTCTAGTAGGGCAGGGTCCTTGCCTTGTAGGGGAGACACAGATCAGTGTCTGTCTGCCTGGGATGACATGATAGACAAGCCTCACTGTTTCGCCAGAGATGGTTTGCACCTGTCACCCCTAATCTTTCGAATACTGGCCAAGGCTCTTGCCATCCCCATAGTGCCTTTTTTAGGCAAGGCTCAAAGGACAAAACAACCACCATAACCAGCACAGGTAACCAAAAACTAAGGGTATGGAGAAAATCGATGTTTGTGCAGTGACGGAAACCTGGTTCAAGGCTCCAGAGAGCACCCCAGCACTACCAGGTTACAATTCATATCATACCTTCCGGCCTCAGTTACCAGATCGCAGTACAAAGGGTGGAGGTGTATCCATATTCATCAAGGATACCCACATCTCCAGGTTAGTGGCACAGCATGATGCCCCAGAGATCATCCATGTGCAACTATCAGCAGGCAAAACCACATTTCAAGTCGTAACCTGTTATAGATCACCCACCATGTCCCAAGATGCTCACTCAGCATTTCTTGAGGCATTGGAAAATATAAAGGTCCTATCCAACACCATAATTTTGGGTGATTTCAACTACCCTGGTATAGACTGGGCAAACTACTAAAGTTCTAACTCCTATGCCCAGCAGTTCATAGAATTTATAAATTCAAATGCCCTTGAACAACTGGTATGTTCTCCCACTAGAGGGGACAACATATTGGCTTTAGTCATCACAAATATGAGCACCCATTGTACCACACCCGTTATCCTTCCCTGTCTGGTCAGATCAGACCACAAACTGATAACACTAGATATCCTCACCCCTCCACCTCCCCCAGTCAAAGAAATCATCGTAAAAAACCTTTCCAAGGCAAACTTCAAACTAATTGCGTCAGAAGTGGAAAGCTTCACTATTCCCTTGCAGAAGGATAATGATATCCAGGATGCAGAATCCTACACCAAGGCACTTTATATACATCTTCAGGATTTCAGGGACCATGCTATCCCAAATAAAACCAAGACTCCTTCCTCAAGCAAGAAGAAACCAGTCTGGTGGACCCCGGCCATAAGCAAACTATACAATAAAAGGAGGAGACTTATATAAAAAAAAGGCCAACTCTCAAGTAGAAAAATCTTCCCTGATCAGCTTTATTAAGAAATTGAGGGCCTTCATCAAGTCAACTAAAGCTAATTTTGAAAAGAAAGTTGCCAAGGATGCCAAGGATAACCATAAGGCCTTCTATGGTTACGTCAAAAACCTAAATGGCAATGCTCAGATCTGTTCTGAGCTAGTACAAAATAGAACAAAATACACTGACCCCACTGACATTGCCAACATCTTGGCTGACAGGTTCAGTGCAAACCCCCCCCCTCATCACCATCTACAGGGCCTATTACTATTCCAGGGGATTGTGTAACTCCAATTATTACTGATACATTGGTTAATAAGGCTCTATCTAAAGCTAAAAACACTGCCTCCATGGGACCAGATGGTGTCCCGGACTGTGTCATACGTGAGCTCCAAAATTTATTAACCCCGCATCTGGATACCCTGTTCAGTCTCAGCCTCTCGACAGGATATGTGCCCATAGAATGGCGCACAGCAACAGTGGTTCCGCTGCACAGGGGTGGGCCCACAACCGACCCTGGGAACTACTGACCAATAAGCCTGACCAGTCTGATTTGTAAGGCAATGGGGCAAATCATTATGGAACTCATAAATGGAGAGATTGGGAAAGTCTATACACTTGACCCCACACAGTTTGGCTTCTTCAAGGGCAGATCATGCCTCCTGAACCTGGTGGACTTCTTTGAGACAGTTACTCAGGCTATAGATAAGGGAAAGGAGGTACACACGGCTTACCTTGACCTTGCTAAAGCATTTGACACCATTCTCCATTCCGATATTATTGATAAACTCACCAACCTGGGTATAAACCCTTACGTCACAAGATGGATCGCAAACTGGCTCTCAGACAGATCCCACAAAGTAAGAGTAGCGGGATCTATGTCTGAATCCAGACCAGTAACGAGCGGTGTGCCTCAGGGCTCTGTCCTGGGGCCCCTCCTGTTTGGCATATACTTCTCTGAAGTACAGGCAAACACTGAAGGGCTGTGGCTGACCAAGTTTGCGGACGACTGCAAACTGGGTGCTATAATAAGAGTCTCCGCCGACATGGATATCCTCCAGAAGGGCCTTAATGAGACTGATGCATGGTGTCAAAGCCATGGTCTCAAGCTAAATGCTAAAAAATGTGTAGTAATCCCCTTTGGAAAAAACAGAGTACCCGTGAACTACCACATAGGAGGTAACCCCCTGAAATCTGAAGTAGTAATAAGGAATCTAGGGACCCAAGTAGATAGTCAGCTTTCCTTTGATAACCATGTTGCCAAGGTGGTTAGAAAATCCTTCTATGTGACCCATCTGATCACAAAAGGGTTCGCATCAAGATCTAAGGATGTAATGGTGCCCCTCTACTCTTCCCTCATCAGACCCATTATTGAGTACAATACACCAATTGGTATGTACCTGGCTAGGCATCTCCAGCAGCTGGAGAGACCACAGAGGTACCTCACTAAGAGGATTACTGGCCTCAAACAGTTGCCCTATGCAGCACGATTGAAAAAACTAAGGCTTTTCTCTGTTGCATACCGCCTTCTCAGTGGCGATCTCTGTCTAACATACAGAGCCATGTCCAACTCAGAACTGTTGAACATGCTCCATCTTAGCAAAACCAAATCCACTCGAGCTACACGCTCTAGGGATATAAACCTCAGCACAACAATGAATAGAACATGCTGGAGGGATAGATTCCCTTCGTAAAGACTTCCTTTGCTATGGAACAAGCTCCCAATCTACATAAGACAGAGCCCCTCACTATCACTCTTCAAGAGGAACCTTGACGAGTGGATGGGTAACAGAATGTTCACACCAGGGATCATACCAACAGGTCTACTAGATAGGGGCCAGGGGTACTAGCTGCTAGATCAAGGGCCTAGGGAACTAACCAAATGGGCGGTGAATACCGCACAATGTGGCTGGGCTAATATATGCCTTCAGACAGATAGCCCAGTACCTACCTATGAACCTATGAACCTATCACCTCTGAGCAATCTGCATGATACCAAGTGATAGTGATTTGAGCCTGTCCGCATAATCAGGTGTTGGAGGCCATGTTTTCTCTTTGTGAGGTATTCCTGTGGCTGTTTCAGTTGGTGCAGGTGTTTGGAGAGGTACATACCAAACGAGGAGTTATACTCAATTATAGGTTTAATGAGGGATATACTGCTGTTTTTTTCATAATTAGGAAAACATTTACTGGAAAAAATATTTTTGGTCTACAAAGTGTGTTGCATACCTTTCAACCAATCAGAGCAAGAAATCTGGACAAAGCCATAAATAAAATTGGAACAAATGCCCAAAATAGGGACAGTTTTTAAATATTGCTCTTACAAACTTAGAAAGTTGATAAAATGACAGGTTTTGTGTTAGAATTAATTTTCTAAAGGGTATGAAGTCTGAAACTAAATTGTCTGTCATTATTTTCTAACTTCAGTCTTTAATGATTTGCCCACTAATTTGCCAGAAAACCACAATTTTATGAAAAACAGACCAAAAATATGAAGCAAAAATCTGGATATTCTGCAGAAATCTGTACAGTTAAGAGGTATGTGTCAGTAAGTTAAACCTTGAAGTTTTACATAATGATAGCTAAATAATTTGAAGTGTAGTTATAGAGACTTTGATATTGTAGGAATAAGAACTGATTAGATGCTGAAGTATTTTCAGCCAGCTCAAAGATAGACATAGCACCAGTGTTATGAAAGAGTCTAGCCATGGGGCCATGTACCTGAAAATATGAATAGATTCAAGACTGTGCCCTTTAGGCTCTACAATGAAGCAATCATTCCAGTACAAAGTAAATGTAGCAGGTCTGCCAATGTGACCTAGCATACTGATATCTAAAAGAGCAAAACAGTCCTTGAATATGCAGACAACAGAAGGAAGTGGGGATGGGAGGTCAGTATGCTGAATAAAGATGACAGTGGATACCACACAGCACTTGAACAGAACATCATTTCATTGAAGACTTTGTCACACTGTTCACTAAAGAAAAGGAGGGGTGAGTGCTGGTATAGGAATGGGGATTGTGGTTAAGTATGGCTAATGCACTTAAAGAAAGACAAAGAAAAAGATAACATGGCAAAGGAGCTGCCAAAACTGAAGGACGATAAAGTACTTGGATGAGATGGATGGATCCCTTTTTGGAATACTTAGGAAGCTAGTGGAGAACTCCTCAAAGTTCTCAAGAGGATTGTCCATAAATTCCTAATGGGAAGAGTAATCTCAAAGGACTGTACTGGTACCACTGTAGTTTCTGTACATATCAAAGAGTCCATGAACATGCTGGCAAACTACAGGCGGGTGAGCCCAAACATAGTGTTATCATGAGGAAAGTAATAGAGAAAATTCTTAGGGAAAGGCACACAAGGTTTTTGGATGACAATTTACAGTGTATTAGCCAGTACCAACTTGCTAAGATTTTCATAACAGGATAACAGTGGAGAGCAAATGAAGTCCTACAGATGATATTTTATATAAAGAATTAAAGCAAGTCTTTAATACCGTCCTGCATTGAATAGAATAGCGTTAGGGTACAAGGTGTGCAAATGAGTAAAGAAGTAGTTAGAAGATAGGATGAGAAAATGGTAATGGAATACTAGCTAACAGATGAAGGGAAGAAAGAAAAAAGAAATAAAGAAAGAAAGAAAGAAAAAAGAAATAAATAAATAAAGAAAGAAAGAAAAAAGAAATAAAGAAAGGCTATTAGTGATGTTGCATTAATGTGAGTCCTGGGCTATGTATTATTTACTGCATGCATCAAAGTAATTTAGACTGGAGAACAATACTAGCTTCTTTACAAATTGTACCAAACTTGAGATAGTAGTGGTGGAAGGCAGAGTATGTTTAAGAATGAAATGGAGTAGAGTTATGAGTCTTCTGAACACAGTAAAGGTTTATAGGTTCATAGGATAATACTATGCTAACTGCCCTTGTTGGCCATTTTAAGCCTAGCCAGTTATCCCATGTGAGAATCAAACCCTGAACCTTGTGTCTGTAAGGTAAATACATTAATTATTATGCCAACAGACTCATGTCAATCAGAGTCCAGTGTAAGGATAAGGTGATAGTTATAATCTTAGCCTATGCTCCAGAGTAGTGCTGTGATGGTGTCCAAAAGAGTGTATTCAGGCAGCAGTTGCCAGACCTGATAGATACAGTTGAACAAAATGAACAGATGTTGATAATGGAGGATGTAAATGCTCATACTGGGACAGATACAACAAGATATAAGGGCCACCTGGACCCACGGGAGTCAAGTAACAGGAATAAGGAAGGAGATGCCATTCTAGATTTATCTGCAAATGGTTTGATGGAGGCCAACAGACGGTTCACCAAAACAGTCAAAAGATCACATAAAAAGTGGTAAACATGCAACTCAGGTATGCATTCTAGTAAGAAAAAGGCACTGGGGTAGAATCAGACATTACAAAGTCATCTTCAGAGAAACTGTTGGCTCCTAGCATAATCCATTGATGGCCACAATCAGCTGCAAACAGTAGTAAGAGAAGGCTCTAAGGTTAACAGAGACTAGGCTGAACACCTGAAAGTTAACTGTAGTGAAAGCAAAGAAATATTCAAGGCTGTATAACCTCAGGAAGAGGAGGAAATATGTGGGTTTAAATAAGAATGGCAGCATCTCAAAACAGCATTTGTGAATGCAGAAGTGCAAGAAGTTAACACATGAAAGAAGGTGTACAATGGGAGACAGAAAAGACAGACTAAGCTAATAAGGACTTCCGATTGGCTAACAAAGAGGCTAAGAGAACAGTCAGAATGACAAAGAACAAGGCAATTAGAAAGTAACTTATCAGATGATACAAAGAAAGTCTACTCACTAGTCCAGAGGACATGAAAGGCAGATAGAAGGAGAGCTTCCAGCAGCTTCTGAATGAAGAAATCCTTACAGAAGTTATAGTGCACAACTTATGATGAAAGAGCAAGATGATGCCACCTGAGAAGAAGTAAGAACAACACTAATAAAATTAATACAGGAAGAGGAACATATTTAAGTGAAGCCACGGCAGATAAGATCAGTACTCTGGAAAAGTTTAGGGTAAGATAGCACCTGAGGGTACTCTATAATATGTAGGGAAAGGCTTGTCACAGATAACTAATAAGCATCTTAGTGTCAGCATACAAAATCAAAAGGGACTTTCACAACCGTGGACAATACAGATGTATCAAATTCCTGTCACACTGTTTGGAAGTGTCAGAGAGGAAAACTAATAAATAAATGCACAGAGTAGTAGAAAGGATGACGGGAGATGAGCAGTTCAAATTCAGAACAGGATGACCCAATGTTTGCAGTAAGTCAGCCTGTAGAGAAGAAGATGGAGATGAGGAAAGAGTCCAACACATGACTAGACTTGGTGAAAGCATATGACAATATACCAAGACAACAGATTAGGGTAGTACCACAAACATTGGTAGAATTAGTACTAGCTATGTACAATGACCCAGTGGCACATTATGAACAGTGTCTGGACTCAGAGAGGGTTTCCCAGGTGGAGTGTTTCTGCATCAGGGTTCAGCTTTGATACTTCTGCAGTTCATACTGGTGAGGGACTACTTTAGCAAATAGGTGAGCGGGGAATGATTAACAAAGCTGCTGTTTGCAGATGATATGGCATTACCAGCGGACTTGGAACAGAAACTTCTGCAAATGATAAGGGAAAGGAATGAAAAACTGAAGGCACATAGGATGAAACTGAGTAAGGACAAGAATGGGGAAAATCAAAGGGAGATGGTAACTGAGATAGATGGGAACATTGTAGAATAGGTTACCACCTTCAACATCTGTGAGGGGTGGTTGGGGAAAAGGTAAGATTGAATAAAGACATGAAAGTGACAGTCAGAGGTGCTGTAAACAACTTGTACAGATTGACAGGGTAATATGTGACAGAAAAAAATGTCAAACAAGCTGAAAAATAAGTTATGTAAAACAGTTGCCCCACCGGTGCTTCAGTATGGTACAGAAATCTGGGCACTGAATGCAAAACAGATGAGGAAGGCTGAGATGATGAAGATAAAATGACTAGTTGGATGGCAGGGTGCACATTGCGAGACCAGTCATGTGCAAGAAAGTAGAAATGATGATTTACTGAAAAGGATTTGGGAGGCACATGAAGAAGGCAAGAGGAAATGAGGATGTTCAGCTGAAAGATAGATGGATTGCTAGACAAAGAAATCTGCGACATACTTCACTGTCAAAGAAGTAAGAGAGTAGCACTGAATCAAGAGAGGTGGTGAAGGAAAACAAAACACGTCAACTCTATGGAGTAAAATAGAAAAAACTGGGATGATGATGATATGCCAACTAACATCTTAGCTGGAGATGTGTGGAATACTGCACCTTCAGAAGAAAGTGCTTAAGTTTTGGGGAGGTATCTCCAGACTACAGGATATCTAGAGGCAAGATGATTCACGTAGAACACTGAGACAGAGCAACAGTACAGCCAAGAAAATGCTAGACTATCTTGCCCTATGACAAGTACTGAAAGACATGAGTGTGATTTACCCAACTACAAAGCCCTGCTGGGAATTGAAGAAGAAAATCACATCAAATGTAGAGGCTAAGGAAAACTCAATGCATTTCTTCAAAGAAAGGCAACCAGGATGAACAGGGGTTGCAAGGGTATTTGCACATGCTAAGAGTTGCATACAATGACTACACTTCATGGAAAATTTAGGGAAAGGGGAGACATTTATTAGTGTATCTATCAATGTACTGGGACTGTAGTGGGACGTGGGTGTGAAATGAGGATAAGTCAAGAATTAGAAGAGGACATATCAAATTTAGCCTGGACACAAGGAATACCTCTTCCATTTCAAAGAGTTATACAGGATGAATGAGATTACAAAATAAGCAAATACTGCAGCCTTAAACAGTGGAGGCCTTCAAGGAGGCAATGGGCAGGTAGAATAAAGAAGGAGGTGAGGGAGACACAAATCTGCAATGAGCTAAACAAGAGATGTGCCAGATCTAGTTGGAATAAACATTCTCCTGCAAATGTATATCATGCCTGAAAACATTCATAACAAAAGTCAAAAAGAAGATAATAAACTAAAAAGCAAAACAGAAAGCGCAGAAATGAACACCAATAACCCGAGGAATACTATGCTAAAACGTAAGACCAAAAACTCAAACATAAAGCAAAATCCTTTAATGAAATCACAGATAAGTGTTTTCCTCTTTACAGTTCTGATGAAGTCCTGACTACTGGACTATACTGAAAAAAGTGCAGATTGGCTTATCCAAAACCTTATCGCTCAGTGCAGACTATGCTGGTGCAAGTAGTTACACTATTGCTTCTTTTATGTGGAGTTTTATAAGTCTATTGTGTTCAACCACAAGATAAAAGGAGCCATCTGTCTCTTAACTGGATTTTTGAAAGAAACAAGTGTATCCATAAAATAAATAAAAGTACATTATGATAAAAGATGGCTGCTAAAGTTCAGAGACAGGCTATAAAAACATGAGTTTATGAAGCTTTGGGATTAATTTAATTTTCCCACTAATGGAAAATTGGTAGCTAATAAAAAGAACTGGTAGCTTCTAATATGGTAAAAAAGCACTTATCTCCCCTTTTATTGTACTGTTCGGATGCTATTTAAGTGTTTATTAAACTTTTATAACTTTTAATGTTTTAAAGTTTTTATTTCTCCACTTTCTCAGTCCATCCTTTATTTATCTATTTGTGTAATTCTGATTTGACTGACTTTTGCTCTCTGTTTGATTTGAATTCACTTTATTTTTTTCCTACAAATGGAGCATGGCGGAGGTTGCAGATGTGGAGTTGGACTAAGTTCCTTAATGATACTACACTGATTTCTATGGGTTGTTTGAATACGATTTTGGCTGTTGAAGGCAATATTCTGCTCTTGATTGATGAAAGTACTATTGTTAATGTACCTGAACAATTGAATGCGAATCATGCAGGTTTTACGGCACAGTTTAAGACACTGGAGAATAACTTGTATAGGTTTAAAAGATTGTAGTGGCAGAGACTTCATTTGGAAGTCTGTCTGCCTTACAAGGGGTTATGAGTATGTAAAATGCCTAAGTATGGCAAGTCTTTTCTCGACTTCTTGAAAGAGTGGTAAAATCATAATCTAGAGATGACCTTTAAGTATATTGAGCTGCTGTTAAAACTTTTTAGACCTATGGAAGTATCACTACATGCGGAGATTACTTGTGATATGGAGAAAATTAATGCTTTTATAGATTCAGTTACATGTACCCAGAAGCTGGAAGATTTGTTCTCAGACATTAATGTATATGAGAAGGGACTTGTGGAGATTAAACATAGAAAATTACAGTGGGACATTAATGATTTTAGAGATGGACATATTTTTTCATGGCTGAGGACTGATCATGGAAAGAAATCTGAGCAAAGATAGAATGAAGTGCTGAGATCAGAAGAGCAGATGGCTGGTAATGGCTTATTGAGTGGTTCATGCTCTGTTCATGAAGTGGTAATGGATGGAAACATTAGAAATAATATGGTGGTTTTGAATGCTCAGAATTCTACTGATATGGTTGGACTGGATAATGGTTTATCAAGAGAAACAGTAGAGTTACACAGTAATGGTGATGGTGTTTTGAATTTTCCAGGCACAGCAACGAATGTGAATACAACAGCTTCTATTGGCCAGTCCTTTTTAAAGCATCTGTTACCGGGACCTGTGAATACGAACAGAGCAGAAGTGAAAGGTCATTTGAGCAACAGGAACAGGTTCAGAAGCAAGTTGGCAGGACAGTTGAAGCTGGGTCCTGCAGTTTGCAGCAAGATTCCAAAAGTTTGATAATTAATATTTCACCTGCAACACACACTGATGTCAGAACAGAGAGAGGTATTAAATCTTGGTTTATCTTTTATTTCTGTCAAAGGTTTCAGCCTGCATGATGTTTTACTTGATTTGAAGTTGTTTGTTCGAAATTTCTCTGAAACTTTTGTTTGGGGAAAATGACCAGACACCTTTTTTGTTTAAGAAACTTAGTTGTTATGTGCCTGTAAATCCTCCATTGGTAAAGGCATTCAGCAAGGTATATGAAGAAGATATTTATGAACTTTACAACAAGAATTATAAGAAAGGGTTTCAAAATTTACCCAAGGTACAATTTGAGACTGTGTGTGAACTTGTTTCATGTAAAGACTTATATATACATCCGGCCGATAAGGTAGGTGGAGCAGTAATAATGGACACTGTCTCTTATTTAAACAGTATGTTTGCTATGTTGGACAATGTTGCCACTTATGTTGAATGTATTAAATCTGATGTTTTTAAAATTATTCTATGGAGAATCTTTTAATGGAAGGTACTATAGATAAGGGATTGTTTGAATATTTTGTTGTTGAGCAACTGCTGATACTGGTGAGGTACGGGCTTCCTAAGGTGCACAAGTCCTTAGATAATCCACCTGTGTGGCCCATAGTTTCTGGTAGGGCCTGGGTTACAGAACCCCTATGAATTTATGTTGAGAAGCAGCTGCAGCCTGTAATTGATGATGTGGATATCATTCTTAAAGACAGAAAGCACTTTTTAGGACAGTTATCTGAATGGTCTGGTGATAATGTGACTGAAGATTATTTATCATTTGCTATGGATGTTTTAGCACTATTTACTTGTATTCCCAATGATTTAGGTATTGATTTTCTTAGATTATTTTTGGCTAAATATTCTGAATACACTGATAGGAAGGTGTATTTGTTATGTTTTTTGCTTGATATTATTTTGCTTCTAACGCTTTTTCTTTGCTGATAGGTATTATATTCAGAAAATAGGTGTTGGTATGGGCACCATGTGTGCGAATAATTATGCAAACATGGTGCTCACACACTGGGAATCTGACTATGTATTTAATGAATAGAATATGGTTTTGAATTCTATTTTACACTATGGTCGTTTTGTGGATGACATTTTCTTTATCTGGGCCGGCTCACAAGACTCTCTGTCTGAGTTTTTAGATTATTTAGAAGGTATGACAATTTTTTTTTAAATTGACCTTTAAGCATTCAACTTTTAAGATTGATTATGTGTTTGACATACTCTAATAATGTTAATTCTGTTTGTGACATTAGTAACCACTGGAGGTTGCTTATGTCAGATGATAAATGTAGAGCTATTCATGGACAGCACTCCCATTTTTCTTTTAAGAATGGCACCTTGATTAAGAGGATGTTATGTTATAAACCTCTGAGTGCTGAGATGAGAAGTTCCATTAATTCAGATAAGAAAGGCACTTATCCTTGCAGAGGGTGCAATGTATGCAAGTATAATAAGGAAGGAAGTTGTTTTATGCACCCTGACACAGAACATGCTTTTGAATTTAATTTTATGCAGATTGTAGTACTAAGGCCATTGTTTATTTTGCTATCTGTGAGGATTGTCAGTGTTATTATGTGGGTAAGACTAATTGTTGTCTTCGGGACCGTATGTGGGAATATCTATATTGTATTAGTAAAGATGATACCAGGAATGTTTTAGGTAAACATGTTGTGAGTGTAGATTCTATGCATGTGTTTAGACTTCTTGTTTTGGAGTTGTAGTATGCAACTAGTAGGGGAGGTGATACAAGGACTTACACAGAGAGTCTTGAATCTAATTTGATTATGTTGTTACAAGCTACAAAGGGTAGAGCCTTAAATGAGCATATCCCTTTAAGACTGGCTTTTAGGTCATGAGGTTTGAGGTGGTAGCTTCCTTCTAATATTTAAATGTCCTGTGAACTGTATTTTAACTAGATCTGATGAAGCACCCTGGGTAGGTGCGAAAGCACATCTGATGTTATTTAACTATTTATTAAAGTTTTATAAGTTTTAAAGTTTTAACTTTGTATTTCTCTACTTTGCCTGTTTGTCCTTTATTTATTTATCTATGTGCGTAGTTCTGGTTTGACCGCCTTTTGCTGGCTGTTTAATTTGAATTCACAAAAAGAAAAAGAAACATTTAACCAACTAAACTACATGCACTACTCACCTTCACATTCAAGTTAGGTCAAAATCATTTCTTATTGGCTAATTACAGGTTTGTTCTTTTACTATCTCCATATGAAAGGATTTTTGAGCAAGATTCTAACAAGAGGGCAGAAAGTAATAGTGTTATAATTATTCATTTAAGGAGACCATGTGAAATTCATTGAGGATGTATGGTAAAAACAATATCCTACAGTTAAACATTTAACATTAATCAGTCTACAGAGCTCTTGTATTCCTGTACAACAACCTCCCCTGGACTTTGGCAAAGCTTTTGGTTGTAATGAAAGTGTGTGTATGTGTACCTGCCTTGAAGGTATAACTTACAAACATTGATCTAACTCATGTACTACTCCTATTATGACAGGATAGTCACCTTTTGAAACATCTATAAGAAGTTAATCAATGTCTTCAATTTAAGCAACCTTTTCATCAGAAGAACATGTGGTTTATCATTTTTCTGAATTGTCTTTGAACTGTGCATTCTTTTTCCTTTTTTGTGCCAATAGTTTTTTTTCCATTTTTTTAAATGCATATTAAATACACTTTTTGAGAACCTTAAACATCAGTTAGAAAAATGTAACTTTACTGGAAGCTGTATATTACACAGACTATATACTCATGTCTTAGATATGTTATATAAATACTTCAATTTCAATTTTGCAAACCTTGCTTGCTGCTTTCCTTTATCTCTTACACTTTTCTTAACCCTCATTTTTTGTTTTCCAATAGCCCCTTATGCCAAATTTCTATTATAATAATCATCGCATTTCCCTAACCTACTAATTTCCCTTCTCTCAATGGAGGTGTCTGTGTTCATGCTGTCTGCAGCAAGTGTCCGTATTAATGCCCCATAACCGTTTCTCCATTTCTCCTTTATCATGTTTATCCATCCCATCTTTGTTTCTGTTAATAATCATTGCCTTGCCTCAGCTTCTACCAGAATATACTTTCTGAGCAGCGTCCTCCAAGTTCTTTGACCCTGTTTGTGATCCAGCTTACCACTAGCATGATTTTTTTGTCCATTTACTACTTTTCACTCACAGCACTGCATCATGTTAAGAATCTCTTTTTTAACAAAGGATTCAGAATTTCTGTAAAGATTTACATGCAGGTATTAGAAATAATTATGTTGTTTATAACTTCAAAGAGGAAAATATTGTACTCTAAAACCAGCAACAACAAAGTAGCAATTAAATTAATTTGTGTTGCTGAATATTCAGTGTGGTCAGTCAGAAATCGGTGCACTGCTCGAACCCCATAGTCATTGGGAATGACTGTAAATAATGTTTTGCCATCTAATGTTACTAATAGCAACTCTGTTCTACTTGGATACTCATTCAAGCATCTATACAAACTAACCAAAAAGTCTTCTGTGTCCCATAACACTGCAGGTGCTTGAATCAATGCCAACTTAAGCTTGTCCTCAACATAAATTGATAACGGCTCCATTATCCACCCTTGTCCTGAAACTATCGGTCTAATTGGAGGTGACAGAGCATGCTTGTGTATTTTGGGGAGGTCATTCATACTAGGAAACAAGGGTTCATCAATGTTAAAGTATGTATACAAATCATATGTTAACATCCCTGTTAACAGCATTTCATACAATTCACTCCAAAACACATTAATTTGGTTCTTGGCTTCCAATAAATCAATGTGTGCATAAACATTTTCATCATTCAAATGCTCTAACATAGTTCCATAGTAAAAGGCTGAGTCCATAACTACAATTGTGAGGGGCTGCACCCCCCACACCCCCCTTTAAATATATATACCAACTGCAAGATCACACTACAGTGAGGAAAGGGCAAATACCTCTATCTACACTGTAGTGCGACCCCACAATAGCAACTTTCAGTTCTGGTGTTTTCGAAGTTGTGGTTGTTCACTATTATTAGCTTTCAACCTCGTGATATAGACCCCAAATTTTCTTGTATCATTTGGAGCTTTTCTGCCCGGGCCTCCTCTGAAAATGGGTTCCTGACTCAGTTGGACTTTCTCGGTAAACAAATGTTAAGTAAATAAAACAAATAAATGAATATATTTCAAGTTTCTCAATGCAGTTGTGCTTAGTATTTCTTCATTTTTCTGTATACTAAAAACTAGATTCATTCCAATGAGCCACAAGAAATGTATTAAATAGTAGCCTGTTTCGGCTACCTTTATCAGTAGTTTTGGGAATGTCCAACAAAATATATTTAGGTAAAGACAGCAACCCAGCACTATTAGCATCTTATACACTTTGTAATCTGCATCCAAAAGTCTTGTGTAGCTAGACAGGTGTATAACAAGTGCTGTAACAGAGCCTTCACATCCCCACAATTTCTGCAACAACTTGTTTCACCACCACCACCCCAGTTTTCCAGAATGCCTCTTGCTCAGTTTTATAGGGTCAAAAGTTCTATGTTTGTCCATTACTAAAAATGTATTTCAATACTATGGTTGCAATATTGACCTTTTCCTAGTCACATATTTCTCCCACTCTTCTTTAACTTACTGCCCTAATTCCTTCATTAATCCCATTTCCATGTTTGCTCATTTCTTTTTCATGACTAACGGTAAAGAATGTAATGGTCTACTTAATATCTTCATTAACTGTTGCCCTGTTTTATTCAGCACATTGCCTGTTAAAGCCATCATTCATTCATTCCCTAATTTTCATTTTGTTCCTCTTTCCTACACCATTTACCTTCCTCTCTGGACCAGTTACCTGAACTGTAGTCTGACATACCCAAATATGTATATGTATACAGCAACTGTTCTATAGCCAGAAACCTACTTACGAGAAGGATTGTGGAGATACATCACATTTTTATCCTACTAAAGTTAATATTACAGTATACTAGTTTATTTTAAAATAATAATATAAAGAGACAGGCATATATTTAGCAACAACAATATCTTTCCTTTCTGAAATCTGATTACTCTATTCCAGTATTAGCTGGATATTTTCTTTCTAATCAGATCATCCTTTCTAATCCCCAAAAACTTTTCCCAAAAAACTGTAGTTCTAAATGTTCCTTCTGTTTACACCCTTTTGTATCAGTAAAACAATTCCTATCTGGGCTGCCATAACATAATTTTTATTTATTACTTGATGCAAATGGGTCCATATCTTTTGGAAATGCATTATATTCCTTTTTAAGTGCTTGCACTTACTTATTTACAGATTTGTGTGATTTAAGTATCCTCTCAAGTACTTGCTTTTTACATTTATTTATAACTCTTATTTTGGAGTTTTGGACATTATGTTCTGGTCACAGCTTATTTTTTCCTTGCAGGAAAAACACTGAATTTCTTTTCATAACTATGCGTTCTTTTCTAGAGTAGCATCCTTTAGTGACTGCGTTTTTAAGGCACTGTTAGCATATCTCTGGATTTCTAACTTTTTGTGTTATTATTGTTAACTCTGGTGCTACCTGTTATTTTTTTTTTTTAGTAGTTGTTTTTTTTCTTATAAATTTTGTATCTTCTGTGGGTGGCTTTGCTTTATTTATATTTCAGTTTTAGATTATACTTTCGCAGATTTCTGTAACAACCTATGCAATTTTGATGGTGCATTCTAAAAATGATATTCATATTTTTTGCAGGGATGTGTAGTCTGCTTTCACCTGAACTTCTTCATCACAGTCATACACATGAAAATGTTGACCTCCATAAACTACTGTAAATAGACACTTTTCTGCAAATACTCTAGACCGATAGACTAGTGGACCATTCTTCTGTATGACTATGGACATTAACCATTCTGACTCACATGTACTGCACCCCAATGGGTCATTCACTTGATAGCATTTAATACTATACACCAAAACTCTAGTCTTGTTTTCCCTGATCTCCACTGGTAGTGCCCTTTTAACTTGTAAATTTGTTACCTGGATCACATGCATTATTCTATTACAATCATCATTTGTGCTATGCCTCCTTCTACTACCCACTATCTACCTTCTAACCTTTGTAGGCCCTATCTTTTGTCCTAATTGCTAGACATACATTTATATTTACTGGCCTTTTTCTGTCTTTGCTTTTTTGCATCTTCCACCTGCAATTGTTTATACCCTTGAGTATTCCATGCTTGACCTGCTATGTAACTTAGTTTTCTGGCACTCTGCCAGCTGACACTTAACCTTCTCTGCAGCTCAGCACATCCACTTTATCAAATATCCATCACCATTGTCTTTGCACTTTTACCACCCGAATATTATAACTCACAGTGGAATGGTAACTACTGTTTAACAATGTCTTCATCTAGACAAATCCATTAATCCCACTGACGTGGATAGAAGCACATCCAAAATGATGTCCTTCTGGAACAGTGTTTTGCTAGATGTCAAAGTTCCTCTTGGTCAAAGATGCTAGCAAACATTTACTGTCTCTCTATCCTTAGTCTTTCATGCAGTCTCTCATCTTGTTCACATTATATAATTGAGTAATTACTTTGTATTGATTCTCATGCTCTCATGTCCTTTACCTCTCACTTAACTGCAAGGCATTTATTCAGGACTACAGACTGCTTGGTCGCTTACCTCATTCTTATTTTACTTTTCTTCATCCTGTCTGGTTTGAACTCTGATGGCTTCCTTCAAGTGGATACAGCATCTTCAACTTTGCCTTTTATATAATTTCTGAACAGCCTATAGTATCACACCTCCATGTCTTACTCCACCATTTCTCCAGCTCAAGTTTATATGATACAAGTGATTAGTATCACAGCTCCATGTCTTACTCCACCATTTCTCCAGCTCAAGTTTACATGATACAAGTGATGCATGTCCTCTGTTCCTCCACCAGTACTTGAGACTCCATCATCTTCCTACGCAGGTTCCATTTATTCAAAAGTAATACAACTCAGTCAGGCTTTAAATCAACTTTTTCCCCCTGTGTCTTATATTTTACCTTCTGTCTATGGCCTGAAGACCTACTCTCTCTACTGTGCATGTAATCTGTGCATTGTCTTTCTAAAGAGTATTAAATATATGATTGTTCAGCTGTAATCCTCTATTACTGCACTATTGTCTTTTCTGGACTAACGTGGAATCGTCTATCGATCATATATGGATAACGTCCAGCTTAAGCTCTCCTTTACTCTGTTGGCCACTTTTATACAGGTGCTTAGTGTAGAATTTCTTAAATAAATCCCAATCTTGCTATACTTGAGGTAACATGTTCTTTCTGCTATACATATATATTCATCTAATTATTTATGTTTGTAATAGACTAGTATTTGTTTCATAAGTCTGTGAACTTGGAATGGTTCCAACAAGCTGACACTAAAGGACCATATGTTAACTGAAGTCAAGACATCTGATTTGCATCTTAGAAATATTGTTTGGATCTGGAACTTAATGCCAACATCAACCTTATCTACAGTGATTCAGTGTTTTCTTAATTAGACTTCTGTAATGCTATCTTCTTGGGACTGTCAAATGGTGATTTGACGTCTCCCAGGCCCCTGCTTATAAATATTCCAAGCCCTTGTTTAACTTATCAAGGGTATCAGAACTTGTCACAGATTTGGGATGCATGGTAAGGCTTAAAAAGTCTCTAGTCATTAGCCTAGTAAACACCTACGAATATATGAACTAGAGAGAGGGAGAGAGAAGAGAGGGAGAGTAGATATCTGTAGTAAACCCCCAGTGTCTTAGCTAAGATGTGCAAGTCAGAAGGTGAGAAGTTTCTACACATTTTGAAGACCTGCAATGAATGTTATGGATGTTTATCTTTTGTGTTTCTCAACCCACACCTCTGGAATCAGCTATGTTTTTTGATTTGGAGCTGTGATTAGAATAGTTCTGATGGAGGCCTCTTAAATATAATTTTTTTCATCTTTTTGCAATGTGCAATTATTAATTTTGAAATTTTTTTAACTATGTTTGCTTTTATGTTCCACCCATATATGTCTATTTTTTCTAATGTAATTGTATAGTTTGCTACATACACAATTGAACGAAAACCATCTGAATGCATTTAATAAATAAATAAATAAAACAAATATACAAACACATAAATAACTGTAGTCGGTTGTCTGATAGTTCTTCATCATCACACCATTTATCAAGCCATTATCCACTATCCTTTTTTCAGTTATTCATTATGAATCCTAACCGTACCTTCCTTAGGTATATCGACTGCTGGCATTAGCGACACTTCTGGGAATGCCATATCAGCTGGGCTTCTGAATAGAAGTGTGAGACCTGATATTGGAAGTCCTGAACGTTTCAAAGTAAAACCAAGACTTTATGTGTGGGACTTTATCCTCCTGGGCCCCCTGACCTGGGAGATGCTATATCATCTCACTCCTGATGCAAATATATATAAGTTTGTCAGCAAATCTTAAATGTTTTTGATCAAGTCACAAAACATCAATCAAATAATATTGAAAGAGAAAACAGCACAAACTCTCAAATTGGCTTTAATATGATTCTTGTAGGGGGAGGGGTACATGTGCTATAAATGGACTCTGACAATGTATTTTTGTGTTTCCTGCAATGACATTTCACACAATGTCCCTCAATTCATGTCACCCTCTCAGTTATGAAAATATCAGTATAAATATGAAAATATAAAAATCAAGTGACAATTAGTGATTAACATTTCCCATTGAGAATTTAGTATAATTTTGTTGCTAACACATCACCTTTCCTTATTCTGACTATTATCGACTCATTCCCTCTATTACAGCTCTCTTAAGTGTGTATCTTTAACTCCCAGTGGGTGTGGCTTGAGCCATAAATAAAGCTATCACCTTACAGTTCAAATAGTCATATCTCTGGAACTGTAAGTGTTATTAGAAAACTGTAAATGGCAAACCATTCGGGATAGATTAGTCTTTACATCGGTGGCAGTTTGATGCTTTAAATTGTATTTTATAAGCCAAAATGAAGAGTGAATATTAATTTTGTATAAACAGCTTATGATATCAGTTACTATTCAAGCAAAACACATACGGGTATTAGGTTTTCTTCATACAGCTGTGAGCCTTCATATGAGGCTATGCAGTTTTGTCTGTGTTATTTGAATGCTTAGATATAGTGGTGTTTGCCTTACAGACACAAGGTACAGGGTTTGATTCTCACAGGGGGTAATTGGCTAGGCTTAAAATGGCCCACAATGGCAACTAGTCTAGTACTAATCTATGAACCTTCTTCTTCTTCTTTCGGCTTTTCCCGGTTAGGGGTCACCACAGCGGATCATCTGTCCGCTCATGATTGGCAGTGGAGTTTTACGGTGTCGAGTTGCCAGCCCAGTGCCCAACCTTCCACAGAAGGCACACACATGCACACACTCACACCTAGTGAACCTATATGTAGAGAAATATGGAGATTATTGCAGTACAAATAGTCTATAAATAATATTCAATATATCTCTTTAGCTGCATTAGACAGAGATCAAATATCAATACAATTATGTTTGCCATCATGTATGCTTTAAAATGAAATACCTTATCTGTAGCATGCTTTTTGAATTATTAATGCAAAAATAAAGAAGCAATATTTGATGCCGGGAGGTGTCAGTAGGAGTTAACTGCAGAAACACCAGTAGGCGTACTCGGCTAATTAATAAGTGACTTATTAAGGAAAGTATTCAAAAAAAATGCAATTACCATAAGGTGCTATGGGTGTTATTTGAAAGTAGACAAACAAGATGAGGAAAGATTTCAAAATCTTCCAAATTCCATGGCAATGCAGCTTAATAATATACATGAAAATAACTTTGGGACATGCAGGATCCTATCTGGGTAGCATAGTAATGGAAAAGAGTAGGGCAGCCCATGCTTGAGTCAGATACCAGCAAGTTCTTTAAATCTGTAAGCATAGTACACTGTAGATATATATTATTATTATTGGTAAATGGAGTGGAATTGATTTAAGAATGATGTCTGAATTGTCTCTGTTCTGTTATAGACAATTTCTCTATAAATGACATTAACTGTACATGGTGATGTGACTTCATAGACCTTGAAACTTGCATTATACTGTATTTAGCAGTGTGTAAAGGAACTTGTCAAACTCATTGTCAAATGTAATATCTCTTAAATGTGAAGTGTTTCTCTCCGGGCCTCTGCTGAAAAAGGACTCCTGTCCAGTTGGACTTTCCCAGTCAGCAAATGTTAAATAAAATAAACTATGTATTAACAGGTGACCAGGAAAGTCTGACTTGGTCAGAAACACATTTTCAGCAGAGGCCCAGGGAGAAAAGCTATTCAATTTACAGACACTCATACAATTTGCAGACACTGTACAATTTAGATAATATATATTGATGACATTTTATAGATATTCATCAATTTACAGACATTCATACAATTTGTAGACATTGTATAATTTAAATAATATAGATTAATGACATTTTTTAAAGATTCATCAGTAGTTCAGTCTAAATTTTAGGTTGGTATTATGCACTACTAGAAGATACAGCCAAATATTTATTTATTTATTTATCAATTGATTGGCATTTGTTTACTGGGAAAGTCCACTGGGACAAAATAACCCATTTTCAGTGGAGGCCCAGGGAGAAAAGCTCCACAAAGATGGTTAGTTTAATAGTACATAAAACTAAAAAATGGATAGTAGATACAGGCAGTATTAGCAAAACAAACAGCATTGTACAAAAACAGAATAGAAAGCAAATAAACATAAGATGTTTACAGATTAATGGAATTTAGAGATACATACCAACCAAATAGTCATATTATTATACATCTAGGAGTAATGTAGTGATTAAGCAGCCATGTAGAAATATTTACAATGACTGTACAATATTTACGAGGTAGTCTAAGAGTATAAGCCAGCACAGTACTACAGGGCAGAGTGGAATTGATTTATTAACAGATAGAGGAAAGGGCTGGACAGTCTCAGGTTTTCTAAATGATTAGTTGTCTGTAGGTTAGGTAATGTGGATGTTCAAGCCAGTTAAGTGATTGAAGGGAGATGCAGTGGTGGGAAGAGTGTTTTGCATTGGTAATAAACTTGGCTACCTTGCTGTAGCGAGATTCAAGCTTGTTTTTTAGGGTGGACTGGATGTACGTAAGGAGAGGAGTGCCATACAAGAGAGAAGGTAGGACAAAGATGGAGGCAAGAGTATGCTTAGTAGAGCAGTTAAGAAAGTGTTTTTGTCTTAACTTTTATAAATGCCAATACACTTGACCAGATCACTCCTTTGACCTCTAGATTTATCAGCCTTCTATATCTTATCCTTAGAAATGTTTCTTCAAGTTACACTTGCCTGCTTAACACTTTTCCCTGTTGTAACCCTGAAAAGTCTGATATTTAGGAACTACCCATGTACTCCTATGAATTTTACTTCCTCCTAGATAAATGTATTGAAGCATCCACACCTATCAAATGTCAACACAATAAGAAACTTAGAAATAAACCATATGATAGAATTCCCATATCAGCAAATTCAGTATCAAAAGTAAAACGCTTCTATTCATTTATAATAAATCTTCTCCATACAAGTACTAAAGGGAGCTTACTTTAATACATTAAGCATATTGAGGAAATCATTATGAAATGTAAAATTGATTTCAAACGTATGAAAGTCTCCAATTCAATGGACAACCACAAGGTCGTTTTTAGTTAAATTAGGTGAAAGTTAATGGAAGGGCCATTTGCATAATCTTGGAAAGATGGATTCATTGTAGGGTTTGGAGTACCAGCAACATTTATGGACTGAACAAGAATGGGAAAGGATTTTGTGAGAGATTTGTGGATAATGTTGTGGACGAATGTTATGTCAGAGAATGAAAGCATTCTGAGTAGACTAACATGTTAGATGACAAGCAGCATTAGTCATGCTCATTTGAATGAGAAGACACTGTTTAGCAGAAAGCAAGAGGATTTGTCAGAATTGACATAAATGGGCAGGTGGATGGTTATGCTGAGGAAGAAACATTGGAAGTTAAAGAATGTACACATTTGTCAGAGATAATTATAGACAGATTAGTACATTGAACTGTTTTTAATATACATAGCCCAGGAGATAGGATGAAAAAATGCGCAACGTACCAAGGAAGGAGACACACTACTGACAATGAAACAGGAGTTTATAGGAGGCAAAGTAAGGTTTAAGTTTGAATGTATGGAAAAGAAAATTAAAAAGAAAATGAAAAAAAAAAAAGAGTTGACAGAGCAAAATGGTTGGTAGAAGGAGTAGTGAATGTAGAGAGGAAGAAGGACTAAGATGGTGGAATGGGAGAACATTACTGATGGAGTGATAATACAACAGGTTAGAAAATAGAGCGGTGGGTTTGTAATGGAGGCTGGAAAACAGGATAAGGATCTGCAGTGGGTGCCGAAGACAAGGGCAGTGTGGAAAAGGTGGCATTATGGGTGACTAGCAAAGAGTAAAATTCTGATTAAATGTGGTGAGGAAAATAAGTGGAAACCGATATTATAAGATGGCAAAACATAGCAAATCAGACAGTTTCAAATTATTGATTATGGCAGATGAAGTAGAAAAAAATCAAGAGGTGGCAGAAGTTAGAGTTTAAGTAGCAGATAGGCAGGCTATAGAAGGGATTTGGAAGCTAGAAATACCATTATCAAATTTTATAGTCACCTAGATTCTACATGAATGTTGGCAAACAAGGTACAAGATCATGAACAGGAGGGACCAGTGATGGCATGAGCACTTTAATGGAAGGTCTTTAAAAAGCTAAGACTGCAGTGCAGGCTACCTTGCATGTTCAGTTTTGTAATGAAGCAAGAAGAGAACAGTTAAATAAATAGTACTTTGGAAAACAAAAGTACTTATTCTCTTAAGCTTATTATCTGGACCTTACAATCATCATTTTGTCTTTTACAACATTTGTCTTCCTTTTTTATTTCTCACCAACATTTCTCGGGTATGTCTTCTTCACAGTTCACAAATACTCTACACTGTTTTTCTTTCTAAAATTGCTTTGGCTAATTTAAACCTGCAACTTTTTTTTGACTGCCCTCCAAATACTTTCATTTGTAATCCTCCACCAAGTTCCACTATGAAAAGTTAACTCCCTAGAAAGTGACTAGCCAAAAGGATTACAAAAATGCCAGAAACTCAGAATTGAAAAAATCTATTTCCCCCAAACCACACCTCCAAACTTATATATATACATAGTCACACCAACTAGAAAAAGGGAGCATCCTCCCTTACCAGATAAATCACTGTCAGCACATGCTTGGAGACCGTACCACAAATATTTTACTACGGGAAACCGTGTTCACCGTTATGCTCTTCAACTTTCTTTCTGCGCACTACTGACACTCAAGCAATTTCACCCTGAACATGTGTTGGGGAGCCCCTGTGGCACTATGGTATCTGTGCTGTTATTGATGGGCAACTTACTTCCATAGACTACAGCACCAGTATAAACTAAACCCACAGAAATTCTGGGGAGCAATCAATTCCCTAATTCACCCAGGATCTAACAACAATCCATGCCCATACCGTGATAAAACACCCTCTGTTATAGCCTCCCTCTTTAATTCATATTTCATCGAAACTATTGCTAAGTTGACCACCACTTTCCCACTTTCTAACCACAACCCACCTGACCAACCATCAACAGATTCTAGACCTAATTTTTCTTTCTGTCCTATTCCTACAAGCACTATAAAGAAACTCCTTCTAAAACGCAAACCTTGCACCAATGCTCATGATATTTTACCTGCTGAATTCCTAAAACTATCCATAAGTTCCATTGCTTACCCCATCAGTATAGTCCTCAATAGATCTATCCAGGAATCCAACATACCAAATATCTGGAAGAACGCATACATTCTTCCTCTCCACAAAGGCGGCAAAAATTCTGACATCTCCAACTTCTGATCTATCGCTATCCTCTCCCCCATTTCAAAAATATTAGAAAAATGAGTCCATACTCAACTTCTTAACCACTTAGTTAATAACCAACTTCTCACCCCTACCCAACATGGCTTCAGGCCAAGCCATAGCACCAACACAGCTCTCATCTCCTTTATGGATACTGTAAATTGAGCATGAGATGCCGGTATCATCATCTCCACACTCTTCATCAACCTTTCAAAAGCCTTTGATACTATATCCCACCCCCATCTACTCTCCAAACTCAACAATCTAGGTGTCACACCCCCAACCCTAAACTGGTTCTCAAACTATCTCTTTGGAGATATCAATCAACAAAATGGCAGCAATCCTATTCTCCCTTCCTCAACATCACCAAGGATTCATATTGGACCCCCTTCTATTCAATATATTTATCAATAACTTCCATAACTCCCTTAGTCCATGGCACCGTGATCCAATATGCAGATGATTCTACAATCATCTGCACTGCCAAATCCCCTTCTGAGTTACAAATGCTACCCCAACATGCCTTTACATCCACTGAAAACTGAATGTCAAATAATCACCTTGCTCTCAACCCCAACAAGACTAAACTCATTCTATTCACTCCCAATAAAACTACCTCCCTTAATAGGACTGAAATCTCTGTCCACTCCTAGAACAATACTACCATTGAAGTTATCTCTAGCACCAAATTGTTAGGGGTCATTATTGATGAAAACCTAACATTTGAGCTCCACATTCTCAATAACATCAAAAAAATCCACATCAGAAACGGGGCACCCTTTACAGACACAGCTATTACCTTAACCCCACTGCAAAAAAGGCTCTAGCCTCAGCCTTTTTACTTCCATCCCTGCTGTATGGTGCCCTTATCCTCACAAATATCCAGTCCTCTCTCAAAACCAAGCTTGAATCATGTTACAATAAGGTCGCCAGATTCGCAACAAATGCAAGATTCTCAGCACACCACTGTTCTTTTTTACAGCAACTAAACTGGTTAGAATTACCACTCTATCTCAACTACCTACACTTAACTACCGGACACAAAATTATATACAAACGCACAACATGCCCCTCTCTTTCCTCCCTGCTGTGCTTGTACCACCCAAACAGGGCTCTTAGATCAGAAAATAAAACACTGCTCAATGTGGACAAACCCCAACTCCCAGCCATTCAAATGCTCTACTCCTTTACTGTTTCCAAACTTTGTAATACCCTCCCATCTACAATCACCTCCATCAGTTACCCTGCACTCTTCAAAAAGCCTCTTGGACAACATCTCTCCTCTGGCAGGCTATGCCTATGCCAAGAATAACTGTCTCTAAACACTGCTACTCCCACTCTACCCCACCTCTTTCCAGCTACCAGATACTTCATCTACCCTATCTTTTTGCCTTACATATTTACCATACTCTGTCCTCATACACCTCCTTTTTCTCTCTATCCCTCTACATCCCTTCTACCACTGCTGCACCTATCCTCCCTATCATCTCTACTACGAATCATTCCACACATATCCAAGCTACTGTGCTTAATACCTATTACTCTGATATGTACTTTTATACCATATTTATTTTAAACCTATGCCCATAATTGTTACTGTACTGCTTTCTAGTTCTTTATGTAACTGTACTTGTATTTCTCTATTTTTCTATTGTATGTGCATCACCTGTAATGTCTATGTGGAGCCCAGTGGACCTTCCCGGTAAACAAATGCGATAAATAAATAAATAAGTTCTGTCATGATGGAAATGGTGTAACTTAATGGGTGCACATCAATATGGAGTTAAAATATAATATTTTTTTTGAGTCTACAATAACTTATTCCCCTGTATAGGAGTTTAGCTTTGCACCTCACAGAAATAATTATAGTCCTAATGCCATAATTGTCAGTCACATTGATGGGAGGGCTGTGTCTCTACATTGTAGATTTAGTCTTTCAATGTCCAAGCAAATTTGCCTTCTATCCTTTGCAAACCTTACTTTTTTTTGTTTAATTTTTTTCCTATCTTCTCTAATGAAAAATATCGGATTTATTACTGTTTCATTTACAATTCCTTACACACATTTCTGTATAACATTGTAGATACCATTTTTAATCCTCACTCATAAACCACCTGACCCAACAATCTATCCCTGATAACTTAATATAATCGTCCTTTTGAAGCAAATTGCCATACAATGACTATTTTACAAAGGAACTCTATATCCAAAAGCTTACCATATATGAAACACAGATGACAAAAATCATCTCCGTCTATGACATCATTCAACTCCTTCTTTCAAATTAATCTCAGGCTCAGGATATTCCAGTCAGGCTTTGTTAACTTCATAGCACTAGTGGTCACCACCTTTTTCCCACCACTTAATACTAATAAAAAAAAATCCATCTTCCTCTTCATCTTTCCAGTATATGGAGTTTGCTACGCTATCATTACAACAACATTCCTACAGCTCCATCAATTTTAACTGCACAATTAATTTGTGTGTGTGTGTATAGGGGAATTTACAGTATAATATCCAGTCCATGCTCTTTGCAATACAATAGAGAAGCACAGACAACTATCCGAGCAGCGAACAGATTCCATCAAAAAAGTGCAGCAGTAAAAGGGGTGAGCATTGTCATCTTGCTAATTTGGAATATAGGAATATTCCATTGCAGGAATTCAGTCATTCTTACCGGCTCTAGTGTAAATTTTGAGAGGGTTGAGAAGTAAATCTTTGTCACTTTCTCTGCATTCACAGTCTCAGCATTTACTTAACTTCAGTTGGGAAGTTATACCTATGATATTGCTTCCTTTGCTAAATATCTATATAGTATTTGCCTGTCTGTATTCAACAGTGTGTTATATACCTGATTATTCCTACATTTCTGGAGGGGAAGGGCTGTATTTACATAATAATTTACATAATAAGCTACACTTTTAGACACAGTGATGGGCTGTGCCATGAGAAAAGCCCACAAATCTACAATAGCTCTTGAATACTAACAGGAAACTGATATTTTGTAAGAACTAAAGAACTGTAGTAGGCTGCATAGGGTGATGATGATTTATGAGCATAAATCAATAAATCATTCCTTAATTTTCCTGTTCCATTGCTATAGATTATTATCTATTAAGATTTTGATTTCCTTACTGCAATGTCACAAGTAAAGGTTACAGCTCTGAGAAAATATGAGCTGGTTTATAGAAATTAAATGAAGAATAACATCAGAACTGTACATGAAGTAGAGACCTGTTTGCTATCTAAATTATTAAAAAAAGAGTTTCCAGTCCTTAGGTACTACAGCTGTTATTTGGTTTGGAGTTATTGTTAAATCAGTCAAACAGGGATGGAAATATTATTAAACATTTGAAACTCTAGCCTTCTATACGAATGTCCAAATGAATAAACTTGGTATAATAATCAAGTATTGGATTGGAAACTGTACCAGTCTTACCAGCTTCTGTTGCATAATACTCACTGTAAACAAAGGTTACTTTGCAGCACATTTTGAATTGTAGTAGGAGGAATGACTGTAATAGTTATTTCAGAACATTTAACATTTTGTGTTTGTCATTCTCTCATATGACAAATATTTCCAATAATTGCTATTTTTTTTAAATCTGTTTTGGCATCATTTAGCTACTTTTTACAGTGTTCACAAAAACACACATGACACACATATTTAGCAATGGTGTATTTGTTATTTTTTTTTAATCTGTTTTGGCATCATTTAGCTACTTTTTACAGTGTTCACAAAAACACACAACACATATTTAACAATGGTGCATTTTCAACAGATGCTTAATATTAAAGAAGTACTTTCCACTGGAACCAGTGTGATATATATATATCTAGTCAAAACATAATTTTCCCTCTAGTTTAAAATATCAGAATGATTAGAATATTGCATCATGGCTGTAAATGTTTCCATTTTCTTTCCCTTATGTATTTTTATCTCAAAACTAGAATTAAACCATTAAAATCTGAATGCGTGCAATTATATTATATGATACTAAGGGGAATGGAAATTAGAAAACTAAGCTATATTTTACAACAGAAAGGTTTCTGTGCTAACACTGTCATAAGCCTAAGCGACTGATTTATACGGAGCCACATACCTCTCGACTGTCCCTGATTTTCAGGGACGTCCCTGATTTTGACTCAAATTTTCACTCTGTCCCTCTAAATCCCTCCTAAAACTAGTGACTTTTGGAGGAAAGGTGGTGAATTGCACTTAATGAATAATGACAATAGTTAAGAGTTATAAACGTCTTTTACTTCAGAAAATGTGTATTAATTCACATGCTCTGATTCTGTCAATGTTTCAAGTTAATAGCACTAATATTTTAAAAGTGTCCCTGATTGTCCCTGAGTTTTTCTTGACTTGTCCCTGATTCAGTTGAAATTTGTCCCCACTTGTTTGAGAGGTCTGCGGAGCCATGTAAGTTAGTTTTTTCACTGTACACTTACCAACAGAATACTTACACTTCCAGTACAGTGGGAGACTACAAAAGCCTGCCTGTCAATTACAACAGAGTTTATGAAACGTGTGTTGCTACTAATGTATTACAGCAGCCAGAAAATAATAACCTGGTTAAATAAAAGTTCAAATAAATGGATTAGTTTACTCATTGGCAATAGTTTGTTTAAAAAAGATCACAGCCTACAGTGGCTCCATGTTGCATACTATTGCTAAGTTAGGGTCTGCTCATGATTTGGTATGAATTGCTTAAAATGAATTCGCAGATTGTAATTAGGAATTTTGACTATGCATTAAAATACAAGAACATCCTGCATGATTAACTGTATTTATGGATGTGCACAAATTGTCATATACTAAAGTATACAGACTGAGATGCATTACTCAGCAAAAAAAGTGGATAATAAAGCCACAAAGAAAGTTAACTAAAACGTACTGAACAACACAGGAATGGTGTATGGTCCCCTCCCCCCACACACACATATATATCTACATTTCTTCTATTTGATCTAACAGCTGGTGGAAAACAACTTATTTGATGAAATTTTGATGAAATGCATAGACAGTAACAAGTTCCTAAAGTTCTCTGTTTATGGAGATACCCTTATGGCGTGACTTAAGGCTCCGAATTTCTTCATGAACTTTTAAATTTTTTTGACACAGCCAGTTGTGATATCATAAGGATCATGGTAAAGCACAATAACCTCAAAATTGATCAGCTATCCCACAGAACTGATGTTTTAAATAGATCCATTCAAGAGGAGCTAGTGTTTAACAACTATAAAGCTAATTATAATAACATTTTTCCAGTGTGGATAAGACTTGTTCTTTAATTTTTGCAATGTAAATTCTCTAAAATTCAAAGAGATGCTGATGATTACATGAATGGGAAAGCTTACACCGGCCCACCCGGTTCTCAGGCCAGTCATGGATCTGACTACAACCATCATCCAATTGGAAGTGAGCAGGATGTAGCATCATTGAGTACACATTCGGTGCAGTGCAATGATTCAGTCTCTTTAGAACATATCTGGGTGAGAAGATCTGAGCGAATTTGAAGTAAAAATTATCAGAAGAAGTCTTGAAGACAGTTGAAGAATGACTAAGTGTTTCTCAAACAGGGCCATGCCAAGAACAAATTTTGCAACTACATGAACAAGAATTAGCAGCTAGCTTCCTGGCATTTAAACATGACTGCAATGAAGTGGTGAAGGTAGTTCGCACTGATTTAAATTACTTTTCTCTTTACAATTTTTCTTCTAGGGACATCAGTTCTGATCATGTGAATGTGTTAGTCAGAGGTCTTTCCTTTGTGCCAGCAAAAAGAGTGAACATTGTTGATGTTTTATTAGATTTAAAATTATATATTCGTAAATTAAATTTGACACATTGGTTTTCAGGAACAAACGTAAATAACTGTTCTGATATTTTACATAAACCAAGCTGTTATAACCCCTCACTGAACCATATTTTTTTTAATTTTTGAAAGAATTTTTGAATTAGGTATAAGAAATATTGCACATTCTGTCCAGTAGTGATGTTAAATTGTTTAAAGACCTAGCGAATGATAAAAACATAATAATAATGAAACTGAACAAGGGGGCAGGCTTGGTATCATGAATAGAGAGGATTATACAAGTCATATGAATGCTCTATTAATGGATGATTTTTATGAGGAGGTGTCACGTAATGAAATTAGTATAGCTTTTTCCAGGATTGACATGCTATTAGAGGACATGTTAATACAAGGGCAGTTATCTAAAGGCAAGTATGATTTTTATGTTAAACAGAAGACCTGTAGTTGCTGGTATTTTCAGGATCCCAAAGATTCATAAGTGCCTTGAGAATCCATCACTTAGATAGTTGATGCAACAAGGTCTAAGACTTTGTGCATAGCAAAATTTTGGGGTAAGATTCCAAAGAAAGGTATGGTTAATATCAAACATATTTGTAAAGACTTTTTGCACCTTTTAAGTATGGCGAATGAGGTGCAGTTTGCAGCAAATAGGATCTTTGTTACCACTGCTATGCAAAATCTATATTCAGTGATTCCACTTGATATAGGTATAACATGATTTGAGGAATAATTGCTTAGACATACTTCCAGACAAAATTAATGCTATCACAGTGCTCATGGAACTGGTTTAAAAGAATAATTTCTTTTATTTCAAGGACCAATTTTTTAGACAAAAAACTGGTGTAGGTATGAGAGCAATGTGTGAGCCTATTTTTCCTAATTATGTTATGGCACACTGGGAATCATAATATATTTTCAATAGTAAATTTTGTAAGTCCTGGGTGGTATATAAAATGTTTTTGGATGATATAT
Source organism: Protopterus annectens (assembly GCF_019279795.1). Lineage (NCBI taxonomy): Eukaryota > Metazoa > Chordata > Ceratodontiformes > Protopteridae > Protopterus > Protopterus annectens. The sequence continues at coordinate 952,475,889 of NC_056748.1, read as the reverse complement.
TCATTTTATGGATTGATTCCCTTAGTAAACTTCAATAATTGATTTTGTATATTAATGCTACAGTTGAATTCTTAAACTTTACACATAACTTTGATCATGAGAAAATAGTGTACTTAGACATTGTGCTGAGGAAAAATGTTGTGACTCAAAGATTTAGTTCCAACATTTATAGAAAACCTACTTTTTCAATCTCATATTTACATTTTCACAGCTGGCATCCTAACCATAACAAGAAGGCAGTTTTTAAAGGTTAACTGGTCTGACTGGCCAGAATGATTTTGGATACGGAGGTTTTCTATAGGGAATGTGATGTTTTGGTGAATATGTTCTGTAAGAGAGAGAGAGAGAGTACCCCATGAGTTTCTTGTCAGAAATTAGAGACAAAGTTTTCTCTAAGAGATTGAATGGCACTTATTTCCCAATATTAGGTAGAAGTAGAGATGACACGAGGGGCTCTTCAGGTTTCCCTACTAGGAAAGTAGGAGTTGAGGGTAATAAACTGTTTGTCACTACTTATACTCTTGATAGTAGTGCTATAGTCAATTGTATAAGCAAGCATTGGGGCTTTTTCATGTTGGACAGATCTATCATGAAGAGACTAGGAGATAAACCCAGTATTGTATACAAAATGGATAAAGCATTTAAATCTTATCTGTAACACAACAGAGGTATAGATTTTGAAAAAATTAAACAGATGCAGGGGATGTTTAACTGTGGGTGGTACTCCCAATGCCCTAACATTAATCAAATATGATAGTTTTTGTATTAAAGGTGAAACATTCAAAATTAATGGTCATTTTCCCTGCAGTTCTAAACAGGTTGTTTATTTAGCTAAGTGCCTTTTTTGCCCAGTGCTGTATATTGGAAAGACTTCTAGGAAATTAAAAGAAAGTATTTATGAACACGTTAGATATTAAGAAGGGGAGATTGCCAAATACTCTGTTTAAACATATTAATGTTTTTAATGCACACTGTTTTGGTTTTTGTGTTAATAGGTCAAGAGTGATTCCTGTGGTTTCATTTTAAAGGCACATTTGGAGAAATTTGAATTAAAATGGCAACTCAGGCTAGATGCTATGAGTTACCCTGCATTAAACAAGACCTGTTCTCTTAATTCAGTTTTAAAATTAAAATGATTTGCTGCTTCTTCATTTTAATTGAGCCATATTAATTGTGTAATTGAATTTTTGTTATCATTGGAGAGTGTCATTGCATGATTTCTAGAGCAAGCATATTTAATGATTTTTAAACTTGTTTGCTTTGTTCTTATGAAGTTCTGTTAAGTTTAAGGAACAAAAGTGCTCATCTTTTAATAAAGTCTTTTTTGGAGTATCAGCCGCTGTCATTCGTACACATCAGCAGTGTGTTCATATTACTTGTTTATTAAAGCTTGACGGGAAGCAGACTCACAACTATCTGACTAATACAAGCAAGTACATGTTTTGCTTCCAGGATAGGTATATTTTCACTTCTACTGATTTTTTGGAGTGAAGTAAGATAAGCAAGTTTTGGAAAGTTCAGTAATGTGAGCTGGAAAATGACATCCACAACATCAGGATGCTGTTGGACTGCTTGGATGTACCATCTTCATTTTTCTTAACATATTATTTCCATTTGTTTCTATTTAGATTTATTTAGTCACATTTCTTTTTTGCTAAATGCTCATGGCATTTTGTGCACACGTGCATGATGTGCTGAACTGACTGAAGAAAAAAATCAATGATTTACCTCTGTTGAGTTGTCTTGTTAAAGAAACCAGTAAATGTGAGCACTTCCCCATTGGCAGGTTGTTACGGCTGCATTCATTTCCTCCTGTCATACCTAGGTAGCTAAATGTGTTGCTATTATAGTATAGTTTTGGGACCAAGACGTAGAAGGTTTGAAAAAAACCTACTAGCATGTCATTCAAGTTACAGCCCTCCTCATTCTGCTGTGATCATGCCTAATTAGTTGTGCTGAGATATCGAATCACAATCAGAGGCACAGCTACATGTTGAATTCTTTTCTGGGGAAGTAAAAATGGTGAGATGTAAATTAAGCATTATAACTTGCTGTGATAGTTTATTTGCACATTTTATTTACATTGATACTTCAATAATGTCTGTATCGGGAAACATTAGGACACTGGTGACAAAAAAGACTGACTTACCTAAATACTAAGGTAATCACTTGCCATTCCTGACTACATATCTGCCTTGAACATCTTTCAGACATTTGAGAAAATGGCAATTATATTTTTGAATCTTGGGGATGAGTGACATGCCAGAGCTCAACCCATTACCTATCCTCAGCTTGGAGGTAGAAAAACCCGGCAACATAAACATGTATGTGATTTGTTCCTAATGGGAAGGGAGGCATTTGTGTAATTAGGACTCCTGGTGTATAACAAACTACAAGTACCAGTATTTCCCTGAGAGTAACAAAATATGATTAAGTACAGCGTTTTCTTCTGATCCAACCTTTAATGAAACATCCTGGACGTGCTATTAATTTTAAGTGAACCTTTTACTCCTGCAGTTCTTGTACAGTAGGCTACTAACAATTTCCATCTAAGATACTTGCTGCCTTGTGTGTGGTTTGCCTTTCAAAGTGATTTCTGCTGGTGGTACACATGCATGTGAGCAACAGATACAAGTTCTGTCAGTCTTTGAAGTAGTAAGTACTGAAAAAATCAAGAGAGTTTCAGCCCTGGATAAATGGAAAAAAAACTGTTGTATTTTTAACACACCCAACTTTTGCTTTGCTGTACTTAGGAGGCTTCACAATGGAAAGGGAATAGTCATTATACAACATTGCCAGCACATTCTTTAGTACCAGTGCCATTATTATCTACTGACCACGAGTGTGTGTGTGTGTGTGTGTGTGTGTGTGTGTGTGTGTGTGTGTGTGTGTGTGTGTGTGTGTGTGTATAGAAACTGCACATTGGCACACACAAATGTCAGTCTGTTTCATTTCTCTTCTTGTGTCATCAGTCAGCACAGATTTCAGAATCTTTCTTAATAATGAAATTCTAGTGAGTGAGGTTAGTCTATCTGCCTGAAAAAATGCCTTCCTGTGGGGCTTAACCTTCTCATCACCCTTTCACCTACACACACAACTTTATAAATGTTTATAAAGTAGCACTAAGTTACTGTGATATAATATGATTTACAACTGCAGAGCTGAGGAAGTTACAGCCTGCCTGTATGGAACTTAAATATTGCTAAAAAGTAGATTTGTGATATTAGTATTAATGTAGACTAGGCATTATTTTCTGATATTCAGCATTGAAAAAGTATTTGCTGTGACATCACTTCATAGGTTGATAGGTTAATAAGTAAGCACTAGGCAATCAGGCTACTGATCATTACAAACTCAACCAATAAAACATATTCAGAAGTTGCTTCCAGGGAAGCATGGCCAAAATGGCAAAATGCTAACAACACAAAGTCTTAGCTCTGCTTTATTTTCTTTTTCTTGACAGGATTTCATCATACACAGCTTAACAAAAACTTATTTTCTTCTACATTTTGAGTCTTTTAAACAAACATGGACAATAATTTGAAAGCAAAATCAAGTTTCTTATGTTTTTTTCCTGTCAGAAGTTTTATTGACTGTTGTGACAGAATGAGACACTCAAAAGTGAACTCTCAAGACAACTTGGTGAAAAAGGAACCACAGTCAATAATGGGCAGTATCCAGAAGCTTTCTGTTAAATTTGATGAAGTTGAGATCAAAATGGACAATATAAATGAAGATTCCAAGAAGCAAGTAGAAATGTTAAAAGAGATCATAAAACAACAATCTGTTCAGATCTCAGCAAAAGAAGACACATTAAGGGGCCTGGATATCAGAATGGCAGAGAGTGAAAATTACACAGAATTCCTGTTAAAACAAAATACTTTGCTTATGGAAAAACTAGAAGACCTAGAAAGTAGATATCGAATAAATAATATTAGGATATATGGAATACCATACCATACCAATACAGTATGTAACTATTTGTGAGTACAATATAACAGGTAGCATGTTGCAGAAACTGTAAAGTAAATTCCATTACTGTACTAGGTACTTCTTTGTTTAGCGGAAGTATTCTACATAGCAGTAACTGTCTAATTCATTATTATTAACGTTATATTTGTTTTTTCAGCTTCTTTCATGACACATTAAAACTAGTAATATAATTTTAAACAAGCAGTTTCATCTCTATAAATGAGATGTTCCTCTGTACTGTCATGATCTGCTGCATGAGTATACGTTAACTACAGTGTGCTTATATAAAGAATACAACTTTCACTGAACTATAATTAGGATTACCACAAGATGTCACTAAACAGAGATTAGTACCAGGTATCTTTAAGTCTGCAGATGTCTTATTTTTCTTCTACCCATTGCATTCTTCTTTCCTTTTCTTTTTTTTCTTTATTCCAGTTTATAAAAGATAATGAGCATAAAAACTACATGGATGTGTTCTAAAATTAACTAGATTAATTTTAAATGTTCTATTTTTGTGTTTCTACTGCTCGTTTTAACATTCTAAAACTTCACTTCCTGTAAATGAGGGTTAAAGTTCAAAATGCATTTCTTGCAACACATGCAGCTTGAACATGGAGTCCAGACTGTTATATGTTGAAAAAAAGCTTGAGGTATGTGAAAAAAATTTCTAAAGCTATTTAACTAATACTAGGTGGGAAAATGGACTGAAAAGAATCAGTTACTGTAAAAAACAGTCAATAGCATCTCTAATCTTTTTGAATAAGAGACCAAGTAATGAACAAACACCTCACAATTTAAACCTATTAAAAGAAAGTGAAGTAATGTATATAAATGATTTTCATGTAACCAAAACCACTCAGCACAACACCCACTGCACATAGATAAAGCTTATCACATAAAACCACATTCACCAGATAGAATAACCAAAACTAAAGAAAAAGATTACTTGAAATTACATACAGAAAGTATAATTAAATTAAGTGGATTAGTTAAACATGTTAATATACACCCCCACACATACACACTACTGTCTCTGTTACAAAATATTGTTTAAGGGGATTTAAATAAAATAAGAGACTTATAAGTAATATACCATATTTCCCAGAAAATAAGACCAGGTCTTATACTCTTTCCCCTTCCGAGATATGCATTACGGCTTATTATCAGGTAATGCCTTATTTACCCCCACTGTATTGGACGGAAGACCTCAAGGGAACATCTGGTGGTAGGTTGCGGGGCCAGGAGTGCTCCTGCCCAGGTGAGCAGGGTCAGGCGGAGGCCCCCACAATGGACATCCATAAGAGAGTGAGTGGTGGGCATCTACGGAGCCTGGAAAGCTCCTGCCAGGCAGGGGAAAGGTGTCTGACCTCATCCAATACACGACTGCATCCCCAAAAAATTCCCAAGTCCCCGGAGTTGCTCTGGATGGGAGAGCAGGGGGACATGGAAGTCTTGATGAGGGTGGACCTGCCCCTTGGCAGGTGAGGGGAGTTCACAAGCCTGACCACGATCGAAGGGAAGCCCTCCTGAGAGGGTCTGAGAGCATGGGGACACAGCATGGCTTTGCAGCCTGCAGGGGATATGTGGGAGATGGGGACTATGGTGCTCTGGACCGGAAGGGAGGAAAATGGAAGTCCCGATGGGAATGGGCCTGCCCCTCAGCAGCCGAGAGGAGTTCCGTGAGGGCAGACAGGATTGGAGGGAAGTCCCCCTGAGAGGCTTTGAGGGCATGGGGACATGGCATGGTTTGGCAGCCTGCAGAGGATATGTGCGAGATGGGGACTGTGGTGCTCTAGACCAGAAGGGAGGGGGACATGGCAGTCCCGATGAGAGTGGGCCTGCCCCTCGGCAGCCAAGGGGAGTTCCGCGAGGCTGGCTGGGATCAGACTGAAGCTCCACAGAGAGGCTCCGAGGGCACATATGATATGGCATGGTTTGGCAGCCTGCATGGGACATGGAGGTGGTGGGGTCCCCTAATGTGAGTCAGGGGCAGTGGCTAGGAGAGTTGGCTGACAGCGCTGCATACCAAGGTCCATCCTCGGAAGCCAGGTCTGCGATCCCATCCTCCCAAGCCCCAGGGGTGCAGAGGTACAGCTGCCATGGCATCTCACACCCATGTCTGCCTAGGGTAGTTGGATGACCATGCTGGCATGCCAAGGGCCACCCTCAGAAGCCAGGTCTTCAATCCTGTCCTCCCAGATCCCAGGGGTGAGGAGATACAGCCACCGTGGTGTCTTGCACCTGCTTCTGGCTGGGGTAGTCAGCCAACTGTGTGGGTGTGCCGAGCCCTGCCCCTGGAAGCCAGGTCTGCGATCCCATCCTCCAAGGCCCCAGGGGTGTGGAGATATGGCTGCCGTGTTGTCTCACACCTGGGTTCGGGCGAGAGAGTCGGCCGACAGTGCAAGTATGCCGAGGGCCACCCCCAGAAGCCAGGTCTGTGATCCCATTCTCCCAGGCCCCAGGGATGCGGAGATATGGCCGCTGTGGTGTCTCGCACCCAGCTCCAGCTGGGGGAGTTGGCCTACAGAGCGGGCATGATGAGAGCCACTCCCAGAAGCTAGGTCTGGAATTCCATCCTACCACCCCCCAGGGGTGCGGAGATATGGCCTTCTGGGCATCTCACACCCAGGGCAATTGTCAGGCACTAGGTCAGCCTCCAGTTCTTCACCTGGCACTGTGGGAATGCCACCCTGTGAATGGCACCACTCAGGAGGCAAGGGGGCACGTGCCAGAAGGCTCAAAACAAAGCATGTTCATCGGTGCCTGGCATCGCCGAGCAGAGAGATGGAGGCACGAAACAAAATGGACTGAGATGCCGGGACCCAGGACCATATCCTGTGTGAGATTGAAAGCCCTAGGTGGAGGCCAAAGGGAAGAACTGGCATCACAGACGTCTGGATGAGGGTCTGGCTGAGGCCTTGCAACCCAGCAGAGTTGCACGAGGCTGTGAAGGATCGGAGGGAAGCTCCCCTGAGAGGGTCCGTGGACAGGGTTGACACATTATGATTTGGCAGCCTCCAGGAGTTATGTAACATGGGAAAAGAGCTCTCCCACCTGTGTAGAAGTGGAAGCCATGAGGGGGTCCCTCCCGATGGAAGTCCTTAAGGGAGAGAGAGGTGGAAAAAGGGCGGGCTTGGAGAACTGCCACCTGGGTGAGGGGGTCCGGACCACGGCCTCTGGGATGAAAGACCAGAAGGGGGAATAGAGGTGGAAAACGTCTGGGCAGGGAGCCCTCCCTCCTGGGTGGGAGGGTCCAGATCGTGTCCCCCCAGGGGGACAGAAGTCCCCAAGGGAGAGTCTGGCAGAAGGCTGCAGGGCCAGGACTGTTCCTGTCCAGGTGAGCAGGGTCAGGCAGAGCCCCCCATGACAGAAGTCCTCAAGGGAGCATCTAGCGGATGACTGTGGACCTGGAGAGCCCCTGCCAGGCAGGGGAAAGGCGTGCGACCTTGCCCGGTACACAATGGAGTCCCCAAAATGTTGCAAAGTCCCCTGAATGGCTTTGGACAGGAAAGGAGGGGGACGTGGAAGTCCCGATGAAAGTGTGTCTGCCCCTCAGCAGCCAATGGAAGTACTGCGATGGTGGCTGGGATCAGAGGGAAGTCCCCCTGAGAGGCTCCAAGGGCATAGGCACATGGCATGGCTTGGCAGCCTGCAGGGAATATGTGGGAGATAAGGATTATGGTGCTCTGTACCGGAAAGGAGGGGGACGTGGAAGTCCTAATGTGAGCATGCCTGCCCCTTGGCAGCCAAGGGGAGTTCCGTGAGGGTGGCTGGGATTGTAGGGAGGTCCCCCTGAGAGGATCCAAGGGCACAGGGACACGAGATATGTTACCCAGGAAAAGATTGCTCCCGGCTGGGTAGAAGTAGAAGCCTGGAGGGGGAGTCCATACCGGTGGAAGTCCGGAAGGGGGAGAGAGGTGGAAGGCGGTCAGGGAGGGAGTGCTCCCTCCTGGGTGAGAGGGTCCAGATCATGCCCTCGGTAGGATGGAAGTCCTCAAGGGAGCATCTGGCAGAAGGCTGCGGGGCCAGGAGTGCTCCTGCCAGGCAGGGGGAAGGCATCCAACATCACCTGGTACCCGTTGGGTTCCCTGAAATGTTGCAAAGTCCCCAGAATGGCTTTGGACCAGAAAGGAAGTGGGATCGGAAGTCCGAATGAGAGTGGGCCTGCCCCTCAGTGGCTGAGGGGAGTTCTGCAGAGCCAGCCACGCTCACAGGGAGGTCACCCTGAGAGGCTCCAATGGCATGGGGACATGACATGGCTTGGCAGCCTGCAGGAGACATGGAGGTGGTGGGGTCCCCAAGGTAAGCCTTGGGCCGCATCTGGGTAAAGAGGTCTCTCTGCAGGGTCGAAGAGGATGGCCGCTGTGGTAGGCCCTGATGTAAGTCCTTAAGGGAGCTTCATGTGAAGGCCTGCGGGCCCAGAGAGCTCCTGGCCAGGCAGAGGCATCTGACCCCACCCCTTTCTCAAAGGCATTCTCGAAAAATCGCAAAGACCCCAGAATAGCCCTGAATCAGAAAGGAGGTGGACTTGGAAGTCTGTATTAGAGCGTATTTGCCCCTCCATTGCCGAGGGGAGTTCCACAGGGTGGTCGCACCCTGCCGGCTAGCTCACCCGATCACCAGGCGGACATGCGTGATCCAACACCATTTGGCAGCCTCCAGGAGTTAAGGGATGATGGGACGTCTCTTCAGAGTGCGAGTCCAGGTCCCAGCCCCAGGGAAGAATGTCCTGCCAAGTGTCTGCATGGGGTTGAGGAGACCTCACGGGCCTCTTCCTCCTGGCCGGAAGTCCATATGAGAGCTGATCTGCCCCTCAGCAGATGAAGGGAGTCCAGTGGGGCTGGTCGCACCCTGCAGGTTCACTCCCCCAATTGCCCGGTGGGCAGGAGTGATCCGTCATGATTTGGCAGCCTTCAGGAGTTAAGGTATGATGGGGCATGCCATCAGAGTGCGAGTCCGGGTCCCAGCCCTGGGGAGAATGTCCTGCCAGGTGTCTGCATAGGGTCGAGGCTCCCACTCTTGGGCCTCCTTCTCCTGGCCAGAAGTCCATATGGGGGTATCTGGCCCTCAGCGGTCGCACCCTGCAGGTATGTCGCCCGGAAGGGCCAGCGGGCACGCGTGATCTGGCATCAGTGGTGGCTGGTGACTTCAAATCAAAGGGGGGCTGCAGGAAACAGCTGAATGAATGGGGCCAATGAGAAGGGGTGTAGCCAACTAGAAAGGGGTGGAGCTATGTGAAAAATGTAACAACTAGGACTTTAATTAAATGCGCTGCCCTGGGTGCCAAGCCGTCATTATGAGAGTCCAATCAAGACAAAATGAAGTGTAGAAGAAAAAAATATTTCATTGCATTGGCTACACGACAGCGTACTTAATATCTAGATGGAAACAAAAAGGTTGTGAGGCATGAAAAAATAAATTACTTTTTAAATATATTACTGGAATGCCAGTCAAAATCAAGTATAAAAAACAAGCAGTACCCAACTCAAACCACTTCTCCTTGCACTGCAGTTCTAATTATAATTTATATTCAGCTTTATAAAAGTACCAAGTAACATGCTGAAAGTAGCAATCTCTGTGATACCACCACTTGTAAAAATGTTTCTTATCCAAAAAAGACCTATCTATTTGTTTCATGGGGAAAACATGATCAAAGTAAAAAATATGAACAGCAAACAAAAAACAAGCTCAAGATAAATTGCTTAAAGGATTACTGCACAGGTTATGGACCAAACATGATAGATTGGTATTCTGTTTAGTTTACGGGTAAAAATCAAAAGAAAAACAAGTTGAATGGTAGGAGAAAGCTGAAATAAGCAAATACGAATAACGTAATGCTAAAGCAGCTAAAAACTTTAATATGGTAAGACCGAGCGGAAACTAAAACAAAGAATATACGAGCATTGTTATGCTGTTAGTAAAGGTGATGTTAACAATGCTCTTGCTCGGCATATTTTACAATTTCCAACACATGTGTTTTTATTTTTGGTTGTACACCAAACACTTTTAGACCCGAGAGGGGGGCCTTGGCAACTTTTATTAGAACAAAATGAGTTGTATTGGCAAATCAAAACGGCTGCATACATTTTCCCTGGTTTAAATGAATTTGTGTCTATCAAAAGCATGTTAAAATTAAAAGCTTTAAATAGATAACATATTAATTTTGCATAAAAGATTTCGAATTTGATACTGTACCTTTTTGTTGATTAAGTTTGAAACATAGTAATATTTACACAGTTTTTTATATATATAAAAATATGGACTTTGTTTTTGGTCATATATTCAGTATTATTATGATCAGATTTTGGTCTTTAACCAGCATGCAATTAATTATTTATTTTTTACATATTACTATATATTTTTATGTGTCTATATTTAGCTAAATATCTTAGTTCTTATAGTAAATTTATGTCATTATCACATATTATACATTTTCAGTTTTGCCCTAGTAGCTTTTTAAAATGTGATTTTTTAGTATAACATTTACACATGTTATACATATATATTTAATGTTATTTATAAATTGGGTATTATGTACTTAACATTGTAACATTTTAGAGCAGGTTTCATACTGTTTAAATATTGTACTTTTATCTGGTTTTATTTTTATTGGTTGATTGAATGACTAATTGATAATTATCTACAAGCTATATAAGCATCAGTTTTATGTTGTTCTGGGTCTGAAGAAGGTGGAATATTTTTACCACTGAAAGCGCTTACCATATTAAAGTTTTTAGTTGCTTTAGCATTACGTTATTCGTATTTGCTTATTTCAGCTTTCTCCTACCATTCAACTCGTTTTTCTTTTGATTTTTAGTAGTTTTTTGGTTTTCTTGTTTCTTTGTTAGTTTACGGGTAAAGCCTGCAAAGATCACAAAGTAGATACCCACAGGGTACAGAACTAATAACAAACAAAAAATGAAGAACCACATCCAAAGCACAAGGTGGAAAGTTTAATCCAAGATACATACAAAATCACTTGCTAAGCTCTTTCACCATTACACATGGCATCATCAGAGTAAGTGAAAATCAACCATACCACACATTAAATACCCAAGCAATCACTTCAACATCCAATAGAAAAATACATAAATAAATAATTATTAAATTAGTTTGAACACTGGATATATCCATGCACAATGAAAAATACTTCCCAAACTTGTTATAAAAACTTATGTTATAAATAACATCTTATCCACAATATATGCACTTGTATTTCACCATTCATTAAGACAAAACGGGAGTGACGGATGCATTTAAGGTGGAGCTGGGGTTACATCAAGGATCAGCTCTGAGCCCTTTATTATTTGCAATGGTGATGGACAGATTGACAGATGAGATCAGACAGGAGTCCCCATGGACTATGATGTTTGCAGATGACATTGTGATCTGTAGTGAGAGTAGGGAACAGGTGGAGAAGACCCTGGAGAGATGGAGATATGCTCTAGAGAGAAGAGGAATGAAGGTCAGCAGGACTAAGACAGAATATATGTGTGTGAATGAGAGGGAGGATAGAGGAATGGTGAGGATGCAAGGAGTAGAAGTGGCAAAGGTGGATGAGTTTAAATACTTGGGGTCAATAGTTCAGAGTAACAGTGAGTGTGGAAGAGAGGTGAAGAAGAGAGTACAGGCAGGATGGAGTGGGTGGAGAAGAGTGTCAGGAGTGATTTGTGACAGACGAGTATGTGTAAGAGTGAAAGGGAAGGTCTACAAGATGGTAATGAGACCAGCTATGTTATATGGGTTGGAGACAGTGGCATTGACAAAAGGCAGGAGTTTGAGCTGGATGTGGCAAGAATTAAAGATGTTAAGATTTGCACTGGGTGTGACGAGGGTGGACAGGATTAGGAATAAGTATATTAGAGGGTCAGCCCAGGTTGGAAGGTTTGGAGACAAAGCTAGAGAGGCACGATTATGTTGGTTTGAACATGTGCTGAGGAGGGATGCTGAGTATATTGGGAAAAAGATGCTAAGGATGAAGCTACCAGGTAAGAGGAAAAGAGGAAGGCCTAAGATAAGGTTTATTAATGTGGTGAGAGAGGACATGCAGGTTGTTGGTGTGACAGAGCAAGATGCAGAGGACAGGAAGAAATGGAAACAGGTGATCTGCTGTGGCGACCCCTAACGGGAACAGCCGAAAGAGGATGATGATTAAGACAAAACCTTATAAAGTAAAAAATAAAATAAAAATAATAATAATAATAATGTTGTTGATGGTAATGTTAATGATGTATATTGGGGTATAGAAATTCTTTGTAACCTCCAGTTTACACTATATCCTATTAGCCCTATCTTTTAAAACAGGTTTTAGAGAATTATATTCGTTCAAATCTGGTGGGGTTGTTGCATCCAAGATTATTTGCCATTTATATTCCAATAATTCTACCTTCAACCTTTCATCCCCACCTCTCTCAAAGCACATCACTCTATCAATAACAAAGAAAATACATTTCTTAAAATCAACACAGTGTATACTGTGCATATATAATGCATTATGTATGTCCTTCTTTTTTATAGTCCTCTGGTGTTCTGAAATCCTGTCTTTTATTCTACGGATAGTTTTGCCCATGTAGAATGCATTGCAACTAACACAGGTGGCAATATATACCAACTTCTGTGTGTTGCAGCTGCACCTACCAGGGCACCCTATGGTCTTAATATAATTGGACACCATTACATAAGGTCCTTCATTAATGAACCTACAAAATTTACAGGTTCCACACTTGTACTTCCTGGAACACTTGTAAATGGTTCTATTTCACCCCAAAATTTCTTTGATGTTTTTTCCCCTAGAATATATTATTTATCTTTCATCATAGTTTCATTAAATACTATGTCCCATGTTTTTTTCACTACTTCAACAACACCACTAGTTTGACTATTATATTTCAAAATTAGTGCCTTATCTTTAAGGGTGTTGTTCTTTTGAAATATATCAATGTTATTACCCCTTAAAATGGGTTTGTATATACTCCGTCTTTTCTCCAAGACCTAATTTCTAATTTTTAACAACATCTTTAGGGGATATCCCCTATCTAGAAAGAAACCAATAAGGGTATACACTTCTTTAATACAAGTGTCATCATCACTCACAAGTCTTGAAAGTCTTACCATCTGGCCCTTCACTATTCCTATTTATTGATGTGGAGGGTGACAGCTATTGTAATGTAACAAGGAATTGCTGTGGGACTTCTTCCTGAAAATGTTACTATGTAAAATATTTGCAGATTTGGTCAAGTTGATGTCCAAAAACTCCATTTCATTTTCATCCCACTTGCCGGTAAATCTAAAAAAAGTTGTATTACTATTTAAATATTCAACAAAGGACATGGCTTCATCCTCACTGTCCTTCCAAAGTATTAATATATCGTCTAAAAATCGGTTGTAGAGAGCAATCTTGTCATTATATGGTGAACCAAATACATAATTTTCCTCCCAATATAGAAGAACCAGGTTAGCAAATCCAGGGGCACATTTTGCCCCCATTGCCACACCTGAAATTTGCTGAAGAATTTCACCTTCAAATGTCACAAAGTTGCTCTTTAACACCATTTCCATAAATTATGTCATCATATTGACTTTAGCAGCATTTAATTTACCAGTTCTTACCAAACTTTGGGTGAAGTATTCAACCCCTACATCTTGCGGGATTACAGTGAATAGGTTGATGACATCTATGGTTAAAAAAGACCATTCAGTACCATCATCAGAAATCCTATCAAGTCTGTGAAGGCAATGCCAAGAATCTTTCAAAATATGTGGAACCCCAGCCACAACCTTCTGAATCCCTTCAGTCTTAGAACCCCGAGAGGAAACTATAGCTCTAAAAGGGGGATCTCTGGTGCCTTTATGGATTTTGGGGATACCAAAAATGACCGGTGTGACTGGGTGTTCCACATTTAGAAAGTTAAATTATGTTTCAGTTAGTTCCCCCTGATATAGGGCATCAAGTAAAAACAAATCAATTTTACGATATGCTATATGCAATTTATTAATAGATACCCTTTGGTAGGTTGTGTGGTCATCCAATATTGCCTGCATCTTGGCTATATAATCAGATTTGTACATAATCACCACACCACCACCCTTATCGGGTATCATAATTCTCAAATCTTTATTATTAGCTAACTCAAATAAAGCATCCTTTTCCTGTTGAGACAAATTAAAAACACAATTTGCCCCCCATTTGGTGTTAATCACATTCTTGATTCCCATAACACATAGTTTCTCAAACGTAGACACATCCTTGTTACAAGGGGTATAAATACACGGATCACCTTCAGATGCCCGAAACGCCAAACCACCGACACACAAATCACCGACACCAAAAGACCGACAACAAAAAATACAGACAATGCAAAACACTGAATACCATTACACCAACACACCACACGTAAACAACACAGTACACTACATAACATATCCACTATCCCTAACCCAAACCCTAACCCTAAAGTCCGACACTACTGCACACTCACCCTACCTGCACCCTAACCCTAACTCACTTAACCCACCCCTAGACCCACAGTCCTACCTGCACCCTAACCCTAACTCACTTAACCCACCCTAAACCCACAGTCCCTCACTACTTCACACTTACCTGTCCGCTCCTAACACTAAATCCCTCACTCTATCGCACACTTACGAGTCCAGTGGGTTCTCACCTTGTCGGTCATCTGTCGGTGTTTTCCATCTGAAGGTGATCCAAATACACTCTTCCTTTTTAAACACCCCTCATTATTTTGATCACCAACAACACTATGGTTGTCCTTAAAGTAAAGGGCCAAGTATAACTACCTAACAAACATTTTGACATTAGTAAGCACATCCACCATATTGGTTCTAAAACTAGGTACAAATGAAAAACCTTTTACCAGGACATCATGATGGAATTCTTTAATATCAAAGGCACTGTAGTTATAAACACTAAAATTAGATTTGGTGAAAATTTTACACTGTGACAACAAATTCTCATTGTTAAAACCTAATTCTTCATCATATGTGGTGATAATTGAGAAAGAAGATGAAATTTCACATACACCAAAGTCAAAGTCAATATTAAAGTCATTTAGTATCTCCTCCTGTTGTTGTTGTAGTTGTGTCATTGTTTGTTCCAATGGTTGTTTGCCCATCGCTGTCCCTGATATTTTGTATCTGGAACATAGTGCTGATTGTTTAGTGTCCCCTTCCTCTTGTTCTATAGCCAAGCTGATCTCCTTAATGGTGGATATTTGTCTAAAAAATCATCAGACGTAGACGCACCGTTATTCAGCACACCATCACCGTTAACAAAATCATCGTTAACATTTATAACACTCTCAACATATTTTTCATGACTGTAGTTAACAAACCCATAGGCCCGGTTGTTTTTATAATCATCTGTATCCCTAGCTAACTTCTTAATTTTCGTTTGTATACTTTTCTCAACATATTTATCAATATTGCTTAAAACATCCCGGCAACTTTGTGCATTTTGAAAAAAACAACAAATCTCCCACAATACTTTCATTTAGGCTCCGATGGCATTGGGACATGGCATGGCTTGACAGCCTGAAGAAGACATGGAGGTGGTGGGGTCCCCAAGGTAAGCCTTGGGCTGCATCCAGGTAGAGGTCTCCCTGCAGGGTCGAAGGGCAGGGCTGCTGTGGCAGGCCCTGATGTAAGTCCTTAAGGGAGCTTCATGTGGAGGCCTGTGGGCCCGGAGAGCTCCTGGCCAGGCAGAGGCATCCGACCCCACCCCTTTCTCAAAGGCATTCTCGAAAAATCGCAAAGACCCCAGAATAGCCCTGGATCAGAAAGGAGGTGGACTTGGAAGTCCGTATGAGAGTGTACTTGCCCCTCCATTGCCGAGGGGAGTTCCACAGGGTGGTCGCACCCTGCAGGCTATCTCCCCCAATCACCAGGTGGATATGCATGATCCAGCACCATTTTACAGCCTCCAGGAGTTAAGGGATGATGGGACGTCTCTTCAGAGTGCGAGTCCAGGTCCCAGCCCCAGGGGAGAATGTCCTGCCAGGTGTCTGCATGGGGTTGAGGAGCCCTCACGGGCCTCTTCCTCCTGGCCGGAAGTCCATATGAGAGCTGATCTGCCCCTCAGCAGCCGAAGGGAGTTCAGTGGGGCTGGTCGCACTCTGCAGGTTCACTCCCCCAATCGCCCGGTGGGCACGCGTGATCCATCATGATTTGGCAGCCTTCAGGAGTTAAGGTATGATGGGGCATGCCATCAGAGTGCAAGTTTGGGTCCAAGCCCTGGGGAGAATGTCCTGCCAGGTGTCAGCGTAGGGTTAAGGCTCCCACTCTTGGGCCTCTTTCTCCTTGCCAGAAGTCCATATGGGGGGATCTGGCCCTCAGCAGTCGCACCCTGCAGGTACATCCCCCGGAAGGGCCAGCGGGCATGTGTGATCTGGTGACTTCAAATCAAAGGGGGGCTGCAAGAAACAGCTGAATGAGTGGGGCCAATGAGAAGGGGTGTAGCCAACTAGAAAGGGGTGGAGCTATGTGAAAAACGCAACAGCTAGGACTTTAATTAAATGCGCTGCCTTGGGTGCCAAGCCGTCATTATGAGAGTCCAATCAAGACAAAATGAAGTGTAGAAGAAAAAAAATATTTCAATGCATTGGCTACATGACAGCTTACTTAATATCTAGATGGAAACAAAAAGGTTGTGAGGCATGAAAAAATAAATTACTTTTTAAAAACATTACTAGAATGCCAGTCAAAATCAAGTATAAAAAAACAAGCAGTACCCAACTCAAGCCACTTCTCCTTGCACTGCAGTTCTAATTATAATTTATATTCAGCTTTATAAAAGTACCAAGTAACATGCTGAAAGTAGCAATCTCTGTGATACCCCCACTTGTAAAAATGTTTCTTATCCAAAAAAGACCTGCTGCCTAACAACAACTATCTATTTGTTTTATGGGGAAAACATGATCAAAGTAAAAAATATGAACAGCAAACAAAAAACAAGCTCAAGATAAATTGCTTAAAGGATTACTGCACAGGTTATGGACCACACATGATAGATTGGTATTCTGTTTAGTTTACATGTAAAGCCTGCAAAGATGACTGCAAGTCTCTAACAAATGTAATGAGGTTCTGAAAATACTGTAATCCTGTCCTTTATTACAAATACTGTCATATGCATTTCAATATCTAATGCTTATATGCTATCTAGTTATGTAAATAGTCTCTGTATGGCAACAACAAAAAGTCTTTCAATGTTGGTAATTTAACAGTATGCTTATTAAAGCGTACTTGCATCTTACAATCTCAGACAAGCGTATATGATGGTCATTAAAGCATTGCTACTTAAACACAGACCAACAGCTACTGCAACAACATGCATTTTCCTAATAAGAAGAAGCATAAATCAACAGTATAAAAATATGACAGAAAACCAGAACATTCTGCCAAATCAAGGACAGATGAAAAGCCACTGTAGTACTTGTGCCTACCTTGGATGGAGGGGTACTCTGCACACTTACAATGCATAACTGCTCCTTGCCTTGCTTGGACACATCCAGAGTCACTATATGGGGGAGTGGGGTACAACAAGTATGTCACAATTTGAAATGTATGTGGCCAACTGTGATGGCCCTGACACATTTGTCATACCCTTCAACCTCAGAGAAAGAAATCTATACAAAGCCATAAATAGAAGTGGGACAAAGGCCCAATGATAATAGAATTGTAGGTCTTGCATTAGTATGAATTTTCTGAAGGGTATGAAATCTGAAACTCAAATGTCTGTCATTATTTTCTAACTTCAGTCTTTAATGATTTGCTACTAATTTGCCAGAATACCACAATTTTATGAAAAACTTACCAAAATGTTATCCAAAAATATAAAATCGCCACACAATACAGCTGGGAACCTGTCAAAGAAGGGACACTTTTTTAATATTAGTGCTGTTAACTTGAGCAGCTGACAAAATAAGAGAATCTACATGCATTTCTGAAATTGAAAGTAATCGATAACTCTGATCATTACAGTTACTTATTAATTGTAAACCCTTCATGATTTCTTCCAAATTTGCCATGTTGCTGAGGGATTATTATGGGAAAAGCAACACTTTGAGCCAAAATCAGGGGCAGTTGAGAGGTTTGGATATACCCAATTCTATAAAGCAATTTATTTCCACATACCTCTCAACCTCTTAATGCAGGAAATCTGGACAAGGCCAAATATACTGGGGGAACATACTAACAGTGCTAAAAATTCTTCTTATTATTTTGTAACTTCAGTCATTAATGATTTTCTACTAATTTGCCAGAATACCACAATTTTATGAAAAACGGATCAAAATTGTGATGCAAAAAATATAAAATTGCCACACAATACACCTGGGAACCTGTCAAAGAAGGGACACTTTTTTAAATATAAGTACGGTTAACTTGAGCAGCTGACAATGCATTTCTGAAATTAAAAGTAATCTGTAACTCTGATCATTACAATTACTTATTAATTGTAAACCCTCCATGATTTCTTCCAAATTTGCCATTTTGCAGAGGGATTATTAGGGGAAGAGCAAAAATTTAAGCCAAAATCAGGGGCAGTTGAGAGGTTTGGATATACCCAGTTCTATAAAGTGATTTATGTCCACATACCTCTCAACTTCTTAAAGCAGGAAATCTGGACAAGGCAAAATATACTGGGGGAACATACAAACAGTGCTAAAAATTGCTCTTGTATAAACTTAGACAGTTGACAGAATAAAAGGTCTTGCTTTAGCATGCATTTTTCTGAAGGGTATGAAGTCTGAAACTCAATGTCTGTCATTATTTAGTGACTTCATTCCTAAATGATTTGCCAGAAAACCACAAATGTTATGAGGAACAAACCAAAAATAAGAAGCAAAAATCTATTCATTCTGCAAAAATCTGGACAGTTGAGAGGTATAGTTCAGCCGGGGCTGTCTTTGAGGTTGGTTGAATGGGGCCTCCCCATCCAGCCATTCCAATATCCCATTATTTGGCTATTTCACCCCATTTGCCATAAACACTGTAATGTACATACTGCTTTATGTCAATGATGATTTGGATTTCATTTAAAAGTTTTATTTTACATTTTACAGCACAAACACTAATAGACAACTTCTAAACAAAGCAATGTAGTCTCACAATGAAAACAGACTTAGCATTAAAACTTCTCTGCCCTTGAAACTCACATTTATTGAAACAGCATTGAAACCCACATTCAAGGAAAATACATCTGGCCAGTGGCAGATAAAGATTAACTTTGGACTGTTTTTAAATCATAGGCCCCTTGCACAGGAAACATACATGTGTTCTTTGATACACCTTCCTGATTGTATTAAATTATATTCCTTATATAATACAGTACAGTTGTTAGAGGCCATTTTAATTTTATTGTTTTGAATATTTTTCCAGTAAACAATGAAACAAAATGCATACACCAATAATGACAAAACTGCCCAATTCAGAACATTTCCATCATAAAAGTCTACTCAAACTTCTACAATCCACCAGTATCAGTAAATATGCACAATCTCTGCAGAAGTAAAAGTCATCTAAACAATTCCACATTAAAGAGATCTGTAACTAATGAAGAGGCTGCTGCTAGCAAAGCAACTTTGTATTTATTTATTTTTATTTATTTATTTGCATTTGTTTACCGGGAAAGTCCGACTGGACACAGGTCCATTTTCTGCCGAGGCCCGGGGAGAAAAGCTCCACAGTACAATAGAATGCAGTACATGAGAGAACAAACTATAGAACATACAATTGATTTTAATACATAATAGGTCAGAAATTAACAGTTTTAGACAGTACAGTAGACAGTCATTGAGGTACATAGTAAAAACATTAAGGTACATAGTCAAAAACCTCAAAACAAATTTAAGTTTTTTTTTTTACCAGTATCTGGGTTTACAAGCTTTATAGGGCAAATCTGTTTATACTTATCTGAACATGGGACACACAACTAGACTGGTATGGATTAATCTGGAGTGTAACATGAGCATATTTCATTGTTTCATCTACAAATAAAGTGCCTGTTGCCCTTGAGGAATAAATTGCCTATGTTACATTAAAAAATGATAAAGCTAGTAATATTTCAATAGGGAATGGATGGCAAACTGATAACAGGTTCATAGTTACTAGGTATCTCCGCCAAAGAGGACATTCTCAGGACTGCAGCATCCATTCCCTTTAAAAGTACAACACAGTAGAGTATCGGCAATGTATCTGCATCCTGTGGGAGTAGAACTCACAGCCTTCTGCATCAAAAGCAAGTACACTACCGGTTGTGCTATTAACAATGCAAGCCAACTCAGCATAAGCAGCACTAAACTTCTCTTCCCCCGGAGCTCTCAGTTCCTTGTAAAATCCATTCAATGCTCAACTGTATCTCTCAAATTTGCAGCACAAGAAATCTGGAAAAAGCCAAAACCCAAAACCAGGGACACATTTTAAATATTTCTTGTATAATCTTGGAAAGTTGCTAGAATAAAATGCTGTGTTATCACCATGCATTTCACTGCCAAGAGTTGAACCCAGGATCCTATGCACCACAGTCAGACCAACATACCATTATGCCAAATCAACTGGTTTTTTAAAACATGGGAAGACTGCAACTTGGACAAAGCCAATAATGGGGGAATACAGCCCCCAAACATATTCAGTGAATTCAGTTCTCACCATAGCTCTCAACCTCTAAGCACAAAAAAATGGACAAAGCCAATAATGGGGGAATACAGCCCCCAAAATAGAGACATATTTCAAATATTGATCTTATAAACTTAGAAACATGCTAGAATAAAAGGTTTAGTGTTACCATGTACCTTCTGAAGAATATGAAGTCTGAAATTCAAATGCCTATCATTATTTAGTGAATTAAATCCAGAAAACCACAGATTTTATGAGGAACAAAACAGAACAAAAAATATGAGGCAAACATTTGAGCAGTGTTCAGTGATGGTGGTAGGGAATTCAGGCTCTTGCTACCTGCACCCAAGGTACAGGGTCTGAGCTTCAGGTATTGTCTAACCACTACTGTTTCCTGAGTCTCTCTAGCCAACAGGTATATGTATCTGTGGCATTTCATACACACACACACACACACACACACACACACACACACACACACACACACACACACACACACACACACACACACACACACACCGTCTCATGACATAAACTTACCTGAGGGCTATCTCTGTTGAAGAATTAAGTCCCAGATCCATTGCAGATCCCCTGCTTTGTACTCCCATGATGAGAAAGGAAAACATTCCCGCGAGAGCAGGCTGGATATCCAGTCTGCAGATGTTGCAGTCTGGTCCCCTTCCAGTCTATGTGGTTGTAACCCACATAGACTTCTGGGCATTTCTGTAGTTTGCTGCCTACTGCCTAATCCAGACTGCTCTCAAACCAGTCCAGATACTCCACACATGTGTGTGTAGTTCTTGAAATGCTCACACGTATGCACAGAGTCTGTTTTGGGAGTCTTTTTATTATTTTCATTTTCAGCTGGGGGGGCTGCAGTCTTGCAGTCCAATAGCATGAGCCACCCCTGTCTGGCATGATTTTGCAGCCTTCGAGAGTTGAGGGATGACGGGGCTTCCCATCAAAATTCATGAGTCCGAGTGCCCCAGTCCAGGTCCAAGCCCAGGGAGAGGGAAGACGGGGTGTCCCATCAGAGTCTGTGTCCCAGCCCCAGGTGATGTCCCACCAGGTGTCCACGTGGGATCAAGATGCCTTTACCCACCGTCCATCTACTCATCGGGCTGACCAACTCCCACTAGTGGAGGGCCCCTGTGATGTGGATCTGTGGGTCATGGCTTGCGGGTTGAGCTTCTCCACCCCGGGACCGAGGTGCAGTTGGGGGTGCAGAGTGCTCCATGCCCGTCAGGGTGGAAGTCAAAGTGAGACTGATGAGCCCAGGCCGAGGCAAAGGAGTCCTGTGACATGGCTGCCGTCCCACGGCATCTGTGTGTGTCCGAAGTGTGGGGGGCTCTCCCACTTTTCTCTGGCTATGAGCACTGACATGCACTGTGCTGGCCTATGGCCCTCCGGCGTTGCAGTTGTAGGTCCATGACCAGCACCCGGGGTGCCTGCTCCATGGGGAGAGGGACCCCTCCTGTTGCCGGAGGTGCAGGCTCCAGTCCCTCCTCTTCGCCCGCCCAGCAAAGTGCTCCTAGCTGGTTGATCCTGCCAGTAGCATATGCTTGTCTCAAAGA